>NC_063441.1:12247730-12547730 GCF_020379485.1 Brassica napus
TTGATTCATTCTCCAATGATTGATGATACATTGTCGTTCTGTGAATTCAGGGGAATTAGGCAATTTAGCTATGCCACCCACATTATCTGAGATACTCTACTCAAAATCAAAGAAGAAGAACAACAACAACAAGAAGAAGACGAAGAGAGTGAAGTGAAAAAGAGGAAACACGAGTCTGATGCAGAGCTTAAAGAAGTTTCATCATATGGAGATATGAAGAGACTAAAAGAGAGTAAATCATGAACATGGCTACAAACGTGAACTATCATTCTTAAAGTCTGTTTTTTTTTCCTTTTTCTAAGTACAAAGATTCAATTTTTCTAGATTATGATATCAATGGCAGTGGAAGCGAATTTGCTTGCAAGATAGCTCAAATCCACACACAAAAAACAACATGATTTTCATCCAAGAGCGTTGTAGATTGCTTGGGTCGGAGAAAAGAAATCAACGACTCAAATATGAAGATCGAAAAAGTCTTTGAAACTCAGGCTATGGCAGTAAGGACATGTAATCACCTGGTTATGTGTTTTGGAGGGATAAAGAGAGGTTATCAAAAATGTGACTGTAGAAGGTTCTCATGTCTTTTGTCTTCGTCTTGAAAGTTGGTGGAGCTATTATTCACTGTCAAGATATTCTGCCATGCAAAGGAATTATATGAATCAGAAAATTTAGTGGAGTTCAATATAAGGTTGATTATTGTGATTTGTGAAGCATCTACATGATGATATGATCTACAAAGTATAGATAGGACTGGAGATGTAGATAGAGACTTATCAATCAACTACAAAAAGATCACCAGAAAATGTTAATTTCTTTTAAGAGCACCATAAAGAATATATAATGATAATGTCTCGAGAAGTCCATTGGTATACATACCACCATTATACTTGATACACCTCCAACCTTGGATCTTTAAATTTGATACAAAAACTCACCAAGAAGTCCCTGCATTAGGAAACAAATACCTCTTTAAGTTTAAAATAATTCTGCCATAGAATTGGTTATTTATCAAAACTTAAACAGTCTCTTGGATAAAGAACGATAATGAACATCCACAGAGCTCTCATGTAATTTTGGTTGGTCTAGGATCCAAAATAATCCTTTGTACGTTAAATCACAAGAGTGGTAAGCAAAATGGATATCCCAACACATATTCCATCAAATCTTGAGAACGGTTACCAGTCCAAAGATGTCTAGGTTTTCAAAAGTGGATTACATGAACTTAAAATAATAATCATCTTGAAACACGAATGCAAAAATACAATGGAAAATATTATGGGGAGACGACCAAACAATTATTTACTTAGAAGAAAGGAGAAAAACAATAATTTCTAAAATAAATTTTAAAATACGTAGATAAATTATTGTAAAAAATTATGAACCTTAATGGTATTTTTAGTTAAAAGTAAAATAAAAGTTTATAATAATTTGTGTTATTAATTTATATACTCGCCCCCCCCCTCCACGACGGGTTTACCCTAATTAATAAATATGTGAGAGGTGTTGTATGAATGAAGAACCCATTAATCATGTTCTTTTTCTGTGTCCTCATGCTCTTGCAACTTGGAAATGCTCTGGTCTTCTGCTACATGACATTCAATCTGCTGAGTTGGAACAAAACATTGCCACCTTATTCACTCTTCTAAAAGGCAAGATACTGCTACTCAAATCTGCAAACTTTCTTTATGGGTGATTTGGTATATTTGGAAATCCAGAAACAAGGTTTTATTTTCTAAATGAAATGTACATCCTATGGAAAATGCTCGACTTGCACTTGACGAAAATGATGAATAGAATAGTAATTTTGTATCAGCGAAATTAAATGCTCCACGTCTGTTAGGTGGTCACAGTGGGAATCTCCGCCTGCAAATTGATTAAAATGGAACTTTGATAGTAGTAACAGACATAAAGAAAATACTGTTGGGATTGGATGGATTGTCCGAAAAGAATGTGGAGTGTTTCTGAAATCAGGAATGATCAAACTAGTAAACGTAATGTCTCCTTTACAAGCATACACACTTACGTTTCTTCATGTTCTGTAACATGTTTGGATTAATGGATAGACAGATATGGTTTGAAGGTGATAGTTCAGATCACTTGATCGAATCATCAACACTGTGGTATTAGAGCATATTCAATTAGGTAATATGATATCTTATATGATATTTGCCGTTGGATGTCCTTGTTAACTAATTATTCGATGGGAACTGTTAATAGAAAACGGAATATGGCAGCGGATGTTCTTTCTAAACGTATCACAAACGAGAAAAATAATGTTTTAATATTTCATACACCACCTATATGGTTGGTAGATTATTTATATTGGCCGCATACAATTTGATTATAGGGGCATATCTAGATTATTATTTATTTTACAAAATTCAGTAATATTGTATCAAATTTTCAGATAAATGAAAGTGAACATGTACACAGAAAAAAAAATACAATAAACATCACTGGCGACATTAGATTCGAACGTTTAAACTAGATTTTCAATAATAACAAAACTTAACTCATTTGTATTATCTTAATATATAAAGACCACAAAATGAAAACAAAACTTAGTTCATTTGTATTATTCAGTAATCAAAATCGAATCTTTCTGAACAAAAGTAAAATTAAAAGTTTAAATTGCAAGGGATAACAAACATGTACCCGGTAGAGTTAAGCATCAAGCTATTTGGCTGTGCATCCCTGGGTTCGATTCGCTAGCGCTGACTAGCTCCGGATCAGCGGTGACTACGAGTTGCGGAAAGCTCATAAGAGCGACTACCGGCTGCGGAACATCCCTCCCTGTTTAAAAAAAAATAATAACAAACAGAATTTCGATAAACAAGTAAGATGTGATGGGCCGATGGGCCCATTCGTTGCCTTGACTTCTTCAAATTGCAAGAAAAGCTAATCCGATCCAAACAATAATCAAACTAAGTCCAACGAACCGGAACCGACTTACTAATTAACCGAATTGTACCAAACCGATCCGAAAATAGAATCGCAGCTAAATAAATATCTTCTCTTCTCCAGTGCTCTCTCACTTTGCATCGCCGCCATCGCCGAACATGACCGTCGTATCAACCACCGTCCCACACGTTAACAGCGTCGTTCCGAACGGAGACGCTTTCAACGGTAACGTTATCCCTTCCTCGAAGAAATCGCGTGAGAGCGACCGTCGCCGCCGCAGGCGGAAGCAGAAGAAGAACAACAAAGCATCTCGTGCCGATGCAGAAGAAGCGGACGTTTCTGGTGCTTCTGATTCCAAGGAGAACGCAGATCCGCAGCCACAGGTAGGCTTCGTGTTAACTTTCTCCCACTCGATTCATGGGATTGGAGATTTTCTAGGGTTTGTGATTTTTTTAGCTGATCTTTGTTTGTATCTGAGCAGGTTGAGATTGAGTATGTTCCAGAGCAGCCTGAACTCGAGGATGGTTTTAGCGATGAGTTTAAGCAAATCTTTGAGAAGTTCAGTTTCAAGGAACTTGTTGCCTCTGAGGTAGGACTCTTTTCTTTTGTCTCTTTAGCTCGCCAGTGCTTAGATTTTTAACGAACCGTGTTTGTTTTACTAGGACGACGCTAAGAAGGATGAATCTGAGGAGAATAAAGATGTGAAAAAGAAGGTTAATTCAGATTCAGAGGACGAGGAAGATCAGGGCAATGAACAAAAAGAAAAGGGTATCTCTAACAAGCAGAAAAAGGTATAATCTTTACTTGATCTTATCTTGATAGGCGCATGTTTTGTAAGATTCCTAAAATCCTGATTTTTTTGTTTTCTCAGCTTGAACGGAGGATGAAGATTGCTGAGCTGAAGCAGGTGTCCGCTAGGCCTGATGTTGTTGAGGTAATGATGCATTTATATTTTGAAGCTTTTTCCTATCTTTTCTTCTCTCTGTTGTTGGTACCCGCCTAGTGCTGGTTTTGCTATCCTTTAGCCTCTTGTGTCTTCGTCTCTCATTCTTAGTAACATCTCAAATTTTCTTTATTCATGACTTTACATTCATACTCTGCTGTTTCATCATTGAAATATATATTTACTGTTGATAGGATGCGTGAGTCAGTTTTTTGTGTGTGTTTGTATACTTCTATACCGTAACCGATCTACATTCTATAATCTTGTTGTAATGATGTACCCCTTGTACATTTAATGTTATGATTATCCTTAGCTTAGAATTTAATGTTTACATGTTATGGTCTCAGTTGCATGGCATCCCATATTTTTCTTAGGGAAAATCATGTTCTTTGTGTATCCCTCTATAGCTGTTTTGGATGCTTATTTATTTCTAACTTCTGTGTTAATGTTTTCAGGTCTGGGACGCTACTTCAGCAGACCCAAAGTTGTTGGTGTTTTTAAAGTCGTATCGGAATACTGTTCCTGTTCCAAGACATTGGTCCCAGAAGAGAAAATATTTGCAGGTTTGTGATATTTCAAGTAATAGTTCTGTAGCTAGTTATATGTTTCTGTGATTTGTGGGTGTGGCACATAGGGGAATTGTATGTATATCAACAGGGATAGCACTCGTCATGCAAATTAAGTTTCCTTATACATATATATGTGCCTCTTGCAGGAGAACGTCTGTGATAAGTGATAACCATGGAGCCTGGACTTGTAGGTGTAACTGAAGAGGACTCTTGATTTTTTTTTTCTATGCATGAAATATTAGGTGTTTATGTTTTGGAGACGTTTGATAATTCTCTGGGAAAGCGTTTTGTTTATCAATTGGGTGGGATTTTCCCTGTCTGAAACTTAACTTTCTGTTTTCGTGTGCATTTTAGTGATCTTCCTGTTAGATGCATCTGGCTTTGTAGTACTATTAGGATTCAGTCACGTTTCTTTGCGTTGAATGCTATTATTATATTGCTTGCTCTCTCTTTCTTTAGTTGGTGGCGTCTAAGTGTGGCTTCAATTTTGCAGGGAAAGCGTGGTATAGAGAAGGCGCCATTTCATCTTCCTGATTTCATTGCTGCAACCGGAATTCAAAAAATTAGACAGGTATCTTATCACCGCATGATTTTACTCTTTTATTGATCTGCATTATAACGATTTTAAGCATCTCCCTATTTCCCTTCTACTTTGCATATATAAAAATGAATATGAAACTTAAGCTTTTGTCTAGGCAGTGGCTTCACTTTTTATCCACTCCGCTAGATTTCTGGATGCGAATGGCCATTTCTTCTGTGCTTTTGACGAATTCTCTTTCTTCTCAGTCTCAGTTATACAATCTAGTCGTTCTTATTTGTTGCCGTATAAAAATTTCAAAATCTAAGTTATTCTCTATCATTTTTTGTTGGATTTGTTTAGGTGGAAGTCGCTAAATGCTTCTACTAGCTATAGCTAATTTTTATTGGTTCTTGTGCAGGCTTACATTGAGAAAGAAGACGGTAAAAAGTTGAAGCAGAAGCAACGGGAGCGAATGCAACCAAAGATGGGGAAGATGGACATTGACTACCAGGTTTTGCCTCAATAACTACTCGTGTTTAGTCTGCATATGTTGATGTATGTTCTTTAACTGATAAGGGAAGATATACCTTCGTATCTCAGGTTCTCCATGATGCATTTTTCAAATACCAAACAAAGCCTAAGCTGTCAGCTCTTGGGGATTTATATTTTGAAGGGAAAGAATTTGAGGTATTTCCTCGTGACATATTTTACCTCTATTATGATTTATTACACTACTTGCTACTTGTGTTTATTGCGTTGTGTACATGAATCTAATTGCACTCATTTGGGAAATAGGTAAAACTGAGGGAAACGAAACCAGGGACATTGTCGCATGGCTTAAAAGAAGCTCTTGGTATGGGAGAAGGCGCACCTCCCCCGTGGCTAATTAATATGCAGGTAAGTTTTCTGTGACTTGTCTTTGTGATTATTCTGATTGAAATGTAATTGATTTTTCTCTGAAACCTCCTTCTCCGACAGAGATATGGACCTCCCCCTTCGTACCCACATCTTAAAATTCCTGGTCTTAATGCTCCTATTCCACAAGGAGCTAGCTTTGGTTATCATGCGGGTGGCTGGGGAAAACCTCCAGTTGATGAGGTAACTTTGTTTCTTATTTATCTGGGTCCTTCTTTTAATTTACTTTTCCATGCCATTCACTAACACATTTTTTGTTGCCCATGGTTTGTGTTATTTAGTTTGGGCGTCCATTGTATGGAGATGTCTTTGGCGTCCAGCAGCAAGATCAGCCTAACTATGAGGTGGCTTTTTTTAACATCCCTCTGTTCTGTTTTAAAACTCTATATTTATACGTGGAAGGAAGCCAGCATAAGTGGAACACCTAAGCTTCCTATTGAACTAATTCAAAATCTTCAAATTTTGTGGTACTTATTGATGGGTTGTTTTTATCGTGATATTAGGATGAGCCTATTGATAAGAGCAAGCACTGGGGTGATTTGGAGGAGGAAGAAGAAGAAGAGGAGGAGGAGGAAGAAGAGGAACAAGAAGAGGAGATGGATGAAGAGGAACTAGAGGACGGCATGGAATCGGTTGATACGATGTCAAGGTATTGTATTGCCTTAAACGATGTGGTGTATTTGTATTTTGTTTGCTTATCATATAACAGAAGTATGAAACTGAATGATTTTCCCCCTTTTTCAGCACTCCCACTGGCATTGAGACTCCGGATGCAATTGAACTTCGTAAGGAGCAGAGAAAGGAACCCGATAGGGCTCTATATCAGGTGGGAAATCTACTTTTGATTGATAGGTTCACTTTATCAACCACCTTTCGGTGGATATTCTCTTATTTTGATGTCAAGGATATTTCACAGTTAACGCTTTTTTGGTTGGTTCCTTAATGCTTGTTATTTATTTATTTGTGAAGGTACTTGAAGAAAAGGGAGAGAGTGTTGCTCCTGGAACTTTGCTGGCACCCACACACACATACGTTATTAAAACTGGTACTCAAGACAAGCCGGGAGCCAAAAGGGTAAGCAATCGATGCCAAATACTTATTTGATAGCAAGCAATTCACTGTTGGTTAGAAATAAGGCTTGATTTTGAAATAATTTTTGATTTTGGTCAAAAGGTCGTTTAAGTTTAGTAATCTCCGAGTCTTGTGTGTGTTTAGAGAATTGCCAGCAACATTTAGTTATGTTGTATCTCTGATGCTTTGTTGTGTTAGCTTTATGACAAGTAGCTAATTTATGCAATTTGTGTCTATTATGATCAGGTTGATTTGCTGAAAGGACAAAAGACAGATCGTGTGGACGTCAGCTTACAGCCAGAAGAGTTGGACGCCCTGGAGAATGTGTTGCCTGCCAAGTAAGTACTTGTTTTTATTGTAATCTCGACATATGACTTTATAAGATGAATAATAGTGTTCTAAACTTTGCATCGTGTGATTTTGGAAGGTATGAGGAAGCAAGAGAAGAGGAGAAACTACGCAATAAGCCAGAGGACTTCAGTGACATGGTTGCTGAGGTAATTAAATGACTTTCGAGATATACTATTGATTAACCTTTTCTTTTAGTCTGTGTATATAATATAACTTGGTGGAATGGTTACAGAATTCGAAGAAAAGGAAGCGTGATAAGGAAGGCAAGAAAAAGAAGGATTTCAAGTTTTGAGGAAGCTGCTTCTTATTCATGGAAGAACCACCATGAACTCTGGATTCTAGACCTGAGAGATATTTATTTTCCTGAGAATGTGTTTGCTTTACGTAACGTTGAGAGAAGAGCTGAGGTAGAAAACCTTGAGTTTTAAGAACCTAAATGCTGTGGATTCTAGACTTGTAATGTGTTTCCTGAAGTTCAGAAAAAAATACTACTTTAGACAAATTCAAAGCCAAAGCCTGAAAAAACTTGCATAACAAAAAGTCTAATAAAACTGAAAGAAACTAAAAGTAGGGATCGTCCATAGATCATAATACATTGTTTGTTTCTTTCTTTTTGACATTGGGGAGCTAAACTGAACCATAAAGGCAACACTGGTTACTTAATTTGGAAGCGTAACATGTACTGATGGTGTTCATGATGTTACAATCCCTGTCTACGAAGATCATGATGAAGCCATAACAAACAACCTTAAAACTATAACATTGAGCGATGGTAACTTTAAAACTATAACATTGAGCGATGGTAATGGTCTTTGTTCTTAGGGCATCATTATTGGTGTCCTTTAAGTTGGGTCCTTAAGCGTAGGGTTCCTTAGCTTTTAACTAAAAAAGCTAAAGAACGGCTCTTAAATAAGGGACTTCGTTTTTAGTTAAAAGTTAAGGGATCCTACGCTTAAGGGTCTCAACCTAAGGGATACCAATAATGATGCCCTTATGTAATTCGTTGGAAATCTCAATGCGACCAAAATCATTATAATAAGGTCAAATCGTAAGAAAACTCGTGACCTCTCTCATATAACAAACACAGATTGAGAAAACCGCCAAGTTTCCTCATTTATTCATCATCACAAACCATATATCATGCATATAAAAGCTACTACAACCGAATCCAGACAAAAGGTTCCTTATGATCATCAACTACAACATAGGCAATATATAATCATTGTAATGACTACATATTATAAAAGATGTGATCTTTCTTATTTTAACAATAAGCAATACATTTCTTCTTACAATCCATAGTGCATCCACCACCACCTCCTCCACCGCCGTATCCTTTCCCTGAGCGGCTAAAAGAGCTGAAACACTTAGCCGGACACCTCAGCTTCTTGCCGTTACAAGGACCTTTCACTCTACAAGTCACCGTTGGCCTCACCACACCTCCCTTTCCAAACCCACCGCTCGGACCACCGTACCCTCCGCCGTATCCACCGCCCACTCCGGTCCCCGGGAACCCGTTTCCGAATCCGGGTATTCCGTCAAATCCAGGTACACCCCCGAATCCTGAACCATCGTTTCCGCTCTTGTGACGAGCTGAGTGAGTTGCAGAGACGAAGACGATGAGGAGAAGGGAAGCTAAAATGATCGGTTTTGTAAACATGTTTGTTATCTTGGTTAAAGTGGGTTTGGTGAGAAAGTTGGATTGAATATATAAATAGATAAGAGCATTAAATAGGAGGAAGATATGAAATACAGTTAAGGCATTGAGTCGTGGAGTTTAGCGTGTGAAGATCACTTTAATGCCCGCACTTCACTAGAAAGTCTTTTGTGTCTGTCTCCATCACTTCCGTAACTTGTTGAGGGACTGTACAGATATATTTTCCCCACTTGGCCACATTTAATTGAAGCATGTGGTTAACTAAAGATCGACAGAACGTTTAAATTAAGTTTAAATTTTGGAGGGCATTTTTGACAGATGTTTTCACGATAAACTAGTAGAGATAAAAAAAACTACCAACAGTCGGAGGAAACTCTTTTTTTTTTGTTCGTTTGTTTCTATATGTTAATATTAATTTATAAGAAATTCCTAGGGTATCAATTTTTAGTTTTTTTTACTAAATGGTAAATATATATTTATACTCTAGGTTAACTAATCTAGTTTTAAAAAAAAAAATTCAAATTAAAAAAAATAAAAAATTAATATTCAAAAATTTCAAAATAAAAAGACTATTATGATCATTTTATTTTTTAAAAGGTTTTGGTAACAAAAACTTAAGAAAATTATTTGCGAGAACTGACTTTAATTTAAAACTTTCTATGTTTCATGTTTTTGCATGTTCATACATATTCCCTTTGTTCTTTTAAGTGACATTATACAGATTTTCACACAAATTTAGGAGACTAATACAATATCTATTCTAACATTTGTATATACTTAATTTACCCAAGACCTTTTTTTTTTTGAAGAAAACTCACTCAAGACCATTATTACAACATATCATGATATAAGGATTAATGAACAGTCACCTTTTATTATCATTTGCCTAAATTTTTAGAAACAACTAATATTTTGAAACAAAATCAAAATGCTAAAACATCACTTATAAAAGAACTTAGGGAGTAAGAAACACGTTTGAAATTTACCAAAAGTTTGGTGAAACAAAATTTAAGTTTAGTCTTTGGGTGATACTCATTTTTTCTGTTTCCATATATTAATATTAATTTAATACTTCCTTTCTAAAGATAAATATTTTGTATGTTCCTACATATTAAAAACACAATGAAATTTGGTAATAAACATACTATTATTAACCATTTTCAATAATTTCCAACCTATAGTAATTTAATAAATATATGTATTATTTTTAAAAATTAGTATTTACCATTATTAATTCATAAAATGTAATGTTGAAAATGTATCTTTTAAGAATAAAAGTTTTTTTTTCTTTCAAAACATTGTTTTTTAGAAATAGATGGAATAGTAACATATAAGATTAAATTTATAAGATGGAGATAAAACTAGAAATTTTCATGAACGTAAACTCAAAAAAAGAAGCTAGGACCTATACCTGGACAATCAACGATTAATGTTTAATTTTTTGAAACTTAAGTCTGAAACTAAATTCTAGCTCAACATCTAAGCACACATCTTCAAGTTAACATAGCTCAAAATTTTCAACCCAAAATAAATTTAATAGTTATTTTGTTTCGGAGAAAATCCTGAAATTTCATAAACTAGATTTATTTATATAACGAGATTAGTCATGGGAATTCGGATTTTTTTGATTTGGGTCGGTTTGGTTTTTTCATTTTTTGGGTTATTTGGATTGGGATGTTTAAGAACTGTTTAGGAACCAGACATTTTTCGGATTGGTTTGGATAATGTCGGGTTCGGATTGGGTTTCTATTATTTTATAAACCCGAAGTGGAGCCGTATTATAAATACTTCGGGTTTGATTTGGGTCTAAAGTCCAAAAAAATCCCGAAAATTCGACTTAAGCCCAGAGAAAACAAAAAAATATTCGGGTAATTCAGATTCTTTTAGATTTTTCTTATTTATAAATTATATTTTATATATACTAAAACTAAAAATAATTAATATTTTTAATATATTCAAAATATTCGGATATCCGTTTAGTTCTCGGTTCGGTTTCGGTTTTTCGGGTTTGGAAATATAGGAACCATTCGGGTTTTGTAATTTTCAGTCCGATTTCGGTTTTAGTTTTTTCGGTTCGGTTTTGGTTTGGTTTTCGGGTTTCGGATAATATGCCCAGAACTAAACGAGATTCTAGATTAAATATAACCAAGACAAAAAACTCGGTTTGTTTCGTTTCGATGTTGTTAGTTTGTTTCTAGATTTAATATAAAAAAAAAGAAAAATGTTGACAAGATTTAAAACTAATGGCATGTTTACAAGAGACAACTAGATGAAACGAAGAAAGACCACTAACAAAACTACACAAAAATGTATAACCAAGACAAAAAAAAAAACAGAAAGATCTGTCTACCAAAAAAAAAATTCATCGAAACGAAAGATATTTGTTTTTCAGCTAAGAAAAATCAAGAACAATTCAAAAATCTATGAGACGGTAAACTATTGTTGACAAATGGCAAATGAAATATAATTTTCAAAATTAATGATTACTTCACCAAAAAAGTGATTGCAGAGTTAGCAATTGTTTTCTAATATTCAATCTTGGAGGGGTTTTTAACAGATGTTTTCACGATAGCTTACAAAATCTACCTAAAGTTGGGTGAAACAAAATTCAATTTTAGTCTACTGATAGTTGGGTGATATTCCATTAAAAAGAGGATTTTCTTGTTGCACGAAAAGAGGGTTTTATTTTTATTCTTTTGCTAATGATTATTTCATCAAAGGAAAACTAACTTGTGGTGTTATAACATTGTTCTATTCCATAAGGCCCACTCATTAATTTAGCACAACTATATCGTCTGTCTTGCTCAAAAATCTATGCAGATGTCAGATTAATAAAACAATGTTTTGTCCAAGGTTACATTAAATTTTAGGGTTGATTAATTAGACTCCACCATTAAATTGGTTTTGTTGACAATTTAGTTCACCATACAGCATTTCTTGTCTCTCTGTAGAGGACATAGGCCATTAGGCCTAAGAGGACCCCATCAATATATTTATAGTTGAGCTGTGATCTATATAGAGTAAATGAGCAGGTGAACAGAGTATTTGAAAGAATGGTAATCTAATGATTATTATTGAAGATGACATTTGTTTCATTTATCCTTTTAACATTATGACAAGTTTTGTCATTAAACTGATTCACATTTGGCCCAAAAAAAAACGGTTTAAGCTTAGTCTCCTCACCGGACACTGCTGAAAGTTTTGAGCGGTCCTTGCAGCACAGACCATGGAGGTCGTTTGTTGTCCTCCTGAAATTTTACATAGTAAAAATAAAAGTAAAAATTACTTTAAATGTATAAGAAGACTCTTTCAAAGAATTGTCAGTTCACAATTAGTAGGACTCGAGTAGACACAATTGGACATTTGTAGACATGATGAAAACACAAAAAAGGATCGGTATAAGGTTTCTTAAGAGATCAAAACAGATCCAGCTTATAGCTTTATCAGTGATTGATGAAACCAAAAACAAAACCAAGTAAACATGCTTGCAAGAGGAACATAAAACATACTCTGATGTCTGTTACAGATTTGCAGGAGGAACATCTGACAGATGGAGCTCCATAAGGATACATCAGGAGAAGTTCACAATTGCTACACTTCACCTGACCAACCTGGTAAGCTGTACACAAAGAATGAGCCATTGATTATAAACCGACAAGAGAAGGATATTTTCATCAATTAAGGAGATATTACTGAAGTAACTGTAACGGAGTAGTAGAGTAGTAAGACTAACCAAATAAAGAATCAAAGATCAGGTAAATGGTCAATAAGAGAGCAATTATAATGGACTAGAGACCCAAAGATCATTCTTATTTCACCACTTTGAATGAATCTACCATACCAAGCTCAGAACTTTACATAAGAGATAATGGATTTGAGCAGCAATGATGACGGATAAAGAAGCGAAACCAGCAAGAAGATTCATCAAGATTCCACAGTTAATGAATTAAAGAGACAAAGGAAGCAGTAACCTTCAAGAACGAGATTAACAGTCTGACAGCAAGAACACTTGACGTGTTTGGTTCCTCGGGGATACGAAAGTAAACGCCTGCAAGATCCACACACCATTTGCGCCATCTCTACAACCCCTCAAAAAACAATAAAAAGCTGACATCTTTAATCATTCACGGACCCTCTAAACACAGACTCATTCAAAATACCGGAAATTTCGGCGGCGGTGGTGGAGTTCACGGCGGTGGTGACGGCGGCGATCGGAGGAGGAGGAAGAACGGTAGATTCCCATCCCGGAGGAGGACCTTCTTCCTCATCCTCTTCCTCTTCTTTCTTCTGCGTTTGTATCTCTTCCATCGTGTCTTTGGTCTCGGCTTCGGCGATCATCACTCTCTTGCAAAGATGTGAGAACTCACCACTGATGATGAAGACTAAACAAACCGGAATGTGACATTGGTTCCGGTACACTAAAACCGGACACCAGATCTATTCCTCTTTGGTTTTCGGTTCGATTTATAACCGGACCGAACCTGAATTAAAAGCAGAATTGAGCAAGAAAACCGGAGTTGAATTGAGTTATGAAAACGATTTTCAATACTCTTCAGTTGCTATGAAATTACAATTAAGAGACTCAAAGTTACAAAATTACAATTACAATTGTATATATTCAATTTGGAAATTAATTAGCTTAAAAACAAAGTAATATTACTTGCATTGGTGAATGATTCAACGTTCACATGATCATGACTACTATCCATCAAATTGGTACTTAGCTAGTTGCACAAGCATGCACTAAACTTGTTCATGCTATAAGTTACAACGTAAAAAGTCATAGTTACATAAGCAAATGTGAACATGTCTTTTAAATTATCAATGGATGTTAAAATGCATGTATGATACAGTGATATAAACGTACTTTTAAACATTACTACTAGGAATGTGTAATAAACATATAATAAGCCAAAGGGGAGAAGATCAGGGTCACATTAAAACGTTAGATTAGAAAGAGAAAATTAGTTTGATAAAGCTGAAAACAAACTTTGGATATAACAAAAAGAATCTATGGGTTTCTTAGATCTGTAGAGTATTTCATCATTTATGGTATGGAGAACATGCATCACCAGTTGATGTGTGCATTCATGACCCCCAAGTAATAACTTAGTCTTGTCCAAGATTGCTATTGGTAAGAGTGCGCATTCCCTGAAGAAAGAGACTCTTTTGATTAGACCCACCGAACACATTTTCTTCCATGTCTTGGTGTTGCCGCGTGAACAATCCAACGACCTTATCTCTAAGGTGGACCAGTTATTCTCGGATACAAACAAGCTATTATCAAGGATGCACATGGAGACGCTAGAAGGGTCACAGACATGGGCAATGGGAGCTTTGCAGATTACTTGAAAAGTTTGATTGTGATGATCGAATGATAATACATTTTCTTCAAGCTCCGTTAACCAATAAAGCGACCCATCAAAGAACACTGGATTATTGTAAGCGTTGATCCGATAAAGAGAAGCAGGGTGAACGTACCTCCAAGCATTAGTGCTAACATCGAAAACCTCACAAGTGGTAACATTGTCTAGGACAAACCCAAACGAATTATATAAGAAAACCGGCTTGTACGTGCCGTTAAGTTTGTCTTTACCGAATCCAAGCTTAGGACTTGGGGAGACAGACACTCCGTGTCTAGACATGTAGTGTTGTATTCTTGCAAGAGGAAAAGTTTGATACCATCTAGTGGCGGGATTGGCCACTACTACACCGACACGCGTGTCATAGAGGCATACTAGACTGTCACAACTACCGTGGCATATCGACCAGCACAAAGAACGGAACCACATATTATAAACTATTTCTGACCTATAAAAAATTATTGGAGCATGCTTTATGATCTGATCATCATCACGAAGGGACATGAAAAGGAAATCTGGACCTCGTGATTGCTTACGACAGAGCAACTGCCTTTCCTGAAAACGACGGTCCTCTACTGTGGATTTCCACTTCTTGGATACGGACTTGAATCTCAGCAAAGACATCACCGGAAGTCTCTCTAGTATGAGCTCTATAACGTCGTCAGGTAGCAGCAATTTCACACTCAATCGTTTTTTCGACAGTGTAGTTCCAATCTCGCGCCATGGCTTGTCAACATTGTATCTCGTGTGTAATTAATTGATCAAGAGGGGCATACATCATTGTATATGAATATATAGCTAAGGATCCTACTCGAACTAGGAATCTGGAAGAAAAAAAGAAGGAAATCTTCAAGTCTGTTCTTATAAAAAAAAAATCTTCAAGTCTGTTTATTCATATCAAGGAAAATAAATTCTTTTTTTTTTAACAAATAAATTCCAAAAGATTCTTTTTTTTGTTTTCTTATTATCTATAGCGACATTAACCAACTTAATACATATTAAAATATATTTACCAAAACACAGTTATGCTATTTTGAAAAATAAGCACTGTCAAGACCAAGATTTTTTAGTGATTTCTGTTAACTTTTGTAAAAGAAAAATTTAATTTTTATTTAATGTCTAAAACAGAAAGACTAAATTTGTTACTTAAAATTCATAGTTGGACTATTACATTTATTTAACTTAGTTATTATTAAATATACGTCATAGCTTAGCATATTTATTTGAATATTTTCAAAATAAGATATCATAAGAGATAATATCCTTTTCTAAGATTGCATGTTAAAAGTATTTCTTTGAATATTTAATTTTAAATAATAAAAAATCCATAATTAAATTAAGTATATTTAATTTTTGATTTATAGATAATGAAATAACATTTATATATTTACAATTCATAAATAAATTACTGAACCAATTAATAAATATAAAATAACTTAATACATTTATTAAATATTTTATAAATAATAAAATTAAATAATTACATATACATAATAACATATATTGATAAATTTTACAACATATTTCAATTTACTATAGCAAAATTAAATCTAAAATAAAAGTAAAAGCCCCATTCTAAAAAACAATTATGGGTTGAATATCAGATTGGGGATCATAACACAAATATAAATTATAATGGTAAACAGAACTTAGTGCTCCTTTCGTAATGTGATGAGCCTGCAAATAATATATTCTCAACTCAAAGGACAATCCCAGATTTTTTATATATGTTTATATTCCATTTTACCCGATTATATCTATATTCTTGGCAATTTTTTGGAAAATAAAGTATACACATTATAAAGAATCTCTGTATTTCTTCCTTTTTGTCGATCAACCACAAAACTATGATTCCAATCCTAAGAAACATGCGACACGTAGATTTTAATGTCGCAGACTATATATACGATACCTTTGGAGTAGTGTTAGTACGAATATTAATTATTCACATAAAATTGGAATTCGAATAATTTGATAATACAAGGTCAGCCAATCTTTTAGAGTAATTATATTCTTCAATATACGGTTGTGGTCAACATGCCATTCGTTTTCTTGCTTGCATGCACTAACAGGTCTAAAACCATGCATGAGAAGACTTTATATTTCAATTAAGTTAAACCACACATTTCCCTCTACATGTTCCTATAAATACCTTCACCACGAGTAAGTGTTTTGACATCACAAGATAATTAAGAGAGTGAGTTAGAGAGAACAAAAAAGGATGGATGATGATTATGAGAGTCTCTTGGTGTATCAGAGGGTCTTGCATGGAAGAATAGAGAATGAAGTTGAGCCAAGGATGACTTGCCGATTTTTTCCAACGAATCTATACTGATTTTGGTGTTTGGCAAGTTGACTTTGGCTCTGTTTCCTTCTCTTCTTTTCGATGTTAGACTCCAGATATCTATCTGTATATCACCATCACAACTTGTGATCAAGGTTTGCAGCTTCAGTATAATATGCAGTTATTTGCAAGTTACTTGATGCATGCTAATTGCATTTGCTTCTATTATCCTCTTGTTCTATGTAAATGTAGATATTTTCGTTTACCGTTTGATATAGTTTTAAACTCAGAACAATAGCCTGAGTTTAGGTTACTACTTATTTTAAACTCAGAACAATAGCAGAACAATAGCCTGCTATAACATAACCTTAGCTAATACATTATAGTTTAGGTTAGTACTACTTATTATTAAAATAAAAATTCAGAACAATAGAAGCTATAACATAACCTTAGCTAATACATGATAGTTTAGGTTACTACTTATTATTAAAATAAAAATTCAGAACAATAGCAATGCATCACATATAGAGATGGCAATTGGGTTGTACCGACCCGCCTTGTCCCGCCCCGCCGCGGTACACAATTGATGCGGGTCTTCGCGGTACAGGCCCGCGCGGGATGCGGTTCCTAGAAGAGCTGCCCAATCCCGACCCGCGACTTGCACAAGCCTTGGCGGTACAGGCCCGCGGGACTCCGATCTTCATCGACACATGCGCTACTGATGGCAATTGGGATATACTGACCCGCCTTTCCCGTCCCGCCATCTCCATCCTGAGCATAGCACCTGCAAGAAAAAGAGACCAATAGAGATGAAAACACAACATGTCTTATGAATCAGTTGAATACAATAATGCTCACCGTTATAGCTTTGTTTTCAAGAAACAACACGAGTACATAACATGAGTAATTTCAGTTTAGTGTGTTTTAATATAAATGGGTTAGAATAAGTTGATCAGCTAAAGCTTATGTAATGGTGTAGTAATCTATGTATTTTGCATACAAACCATATTTAATTACATTAAGGAGTTTTAATGAAAAAATTTCTTTAAAATATGAATGAACGATGGCAAATCCAAATAATCAAATCCAAGTATTGTAAATGAACACCAAAACAAAATCCAAGTAATGTAATGTGGCCTCGGTAAAAACCTTATCGGGAAAACCCATTGGGACAAAACCCGACAAGGGAAAAAGAGCGCCACGAAATCCATAATGTAAATAAAATAAAAACACCAGATCAAAATAAAAATCAAGTTTCTTCTTCTTCAACTTCATCATCAGACCACGGTACTGTCTCGTCTTCACCAACTATTTCATTTTCTGGAAATATTAAAAAAAAATCGAAGTTAATTAGATTTAAAGAACATGGCATCCTAAAATATATAACAAAGTGAATAATTTACCATGTTCAGAAGCTTCGAATCCTTTTAGCCAATTCCTACTACATATCAGAGCTTGCACATTTTTGGGAAGTAGACGGCTCCTGTATTTGTTCAGAACTCTTGAACCGATGCTAAAGGAGGATTCTGAAGCCACTGTTGTGATCGGAATGCTAAGCAGATCACAAGCCATTGCTGGCAAATCACCAAACCTGTGAGTATTATCTTTCCACCAGTTGAGAATATCCAAACTTTCAAAGCTATCCATATCTAGCGCAGGTTCATCCAAATAAGCTTGGAGAGCTGTTTTTCCACTCGCAGCAACACTACTTTTGCGAAACGCAAAAAAATCCTGTAGTGTTTAAAAAAATTTAAAAACAATTTGATGGAATATCCAAACTTTCAAACCTATCTTAGCGCAGGTTCAAAATTAATTTAAAAAAAAAACGAAACAGGAGACTTACACCATAGTTCTCAAATGTTCCTTTCGGTCCTCCACAAACATTTTGTTGATCCATCTCACGAGGCTCTGCAGAAGGTGATGTTGACTTCGATTTTTTGTCGTATGATTCAAACAAAGTTTCCAGCTTCAGACGCAAGTTCTTCATTTTCGCATCACGTGTACTCATGTCAAGTCTCCCTAAACAATATTCTACAACTGGAAGCTTCAGACGTGGATCAAAGACAGCTGTCATTGCAAAAAGATCACTGACTTCTTCCCAATACTTATCGAACTTCTCTTTCATCGGTATCACCATGTCTCGGATAATCTCATCATCGCTTTCCTCATTTATCTGCAGCCAATTATGGATCTTCCATACCTGATAGAAATACAAGTTCGATGTTGGGTATTTCGAACCTGACATCAAACTAGTAATCTTAGCAAAAGGCTCCAAGAAAACACATATTTTCGCAGCTCTGCTCCATTCTGTAGCTGTAGGCAAAAACTTATAGTTTCTCCTATCATATATCTCCAACTTAACAAACGCTTCACGGTACGGAAGGGCTCTTTCAAGCATATAGAATGTCGAGTTCCATCTTGTCTGCACATCCATTATCAAACCAGCATTCTCCTTTATACCAGCAGCATCCACGCATTTTGCAAACGTCATCTCACGCGTCTCTGACGCTGTTACATACTTAACACTCTCTCTAACTTTGTGCAAAGAGTTTTTAATAACCTTCAAACCATCTTGCACAATGAGGTTGAGTATGTGAGCTGCACATCTGACGTGAAAAAACTCACCTCCACACAACAAATCATTGCTCAAAAGCACCTGAATTTTCACTATATCTTGCATCGAATCATTACTTGTAGCATTGTCTAATGTGAGAGAGAACATTTTTTTCATGCGGCAGCGAGACTCGGTTTGGGAGAAAAGATTCGGTTTAGAGTCGCTGCCAAGCGAATCCCGCCTTGTGCAATTCTCTTCTCTACAATGGGCAGCCGAGAGAGGAAGTAGTCATCTGCAGAAAATGTGAGAGAAATCAGAACATCATTGCATATTAGAAACGCTAAGATGATCTTGTTTCATAGTGAATCATCTTTTCTAATGCTCAGAGAGTTAGTATACCTCCTAGTGTAGTCCCTGGGGCAGCGTCCTTGTAAGCATACTTACAGGCAAGGTCAATGCTTTCAGAAGCATATCTGACAACACCAAGAACACACATAATAAACATTAATGCATGGTGATCTAGAAAAGAAAGAAAGATATGGCAGCTAAAACAAAACTATAATTGCTTTGCTATGTACCCCCTTTTAGAGATAGGGATGCTTACGGATTTGGGCACGCTGTTTCGTGAGGTGGACATGAGTCCCATGACGGAACATCATTTGACCAGGCGTACTACGTTAAGCCAGCAGTTAAAAACAAACATCATATATATTTTTATTTATTTTTGGTAATCATGTTAAGAAAAACAATCATTGTGAGTTAAGTTTTATCTTGGATCTGCTTAAAACTTGGTAAAGCTCTTAAACTGAGAAAATAAAGTAAGACCGTACCTTGAGTTTGTGTTGAAGGGAATGAATCATGACTGAAAGGCTTGAATTGTAGTATTTCTCTTGAGCAGACTCAATTATCTTGTTATCCCACACCTTCACAATCAAAGTGATTCTTTTTATATATGATTATTTTAATGTAGCATGAAGAAGATCGACAAGAAAACACTTACACGGTGCAAATTAGTTTCTTGTTCGTACCAATTGAGTTTGATTTTGTTACCACCTTGATCTCCAACAAAACCTTCATGCAAGGGCTGTGAACAGAAACCAAAATCAATCCACATTAAGGACTAGCCATTATTCTTTATAAATTAATCTATAACCCCCAAAATATCACATGACCGGCTCTGTACTACTTTACACTAATTACAGGTCCAATGTGGACAGAGTAGAGTCAGCAGACGCAATTGCATATAACTTGAATTTGATAAAGAGATTGAGAAACCTGATGGATATCTCCCATAAAGTGTGATACGAACATGAGAGCTTCTGTCAAGTTATCTGCAAACAAATAAAAAGAGAATAGTCAAACTGTGATGCTCCATGTAACCTATATCACGTATGTGCCTAATACTAAAAGTCTAACTCACAGTGGAATTGAAACATTAATTGGCTTGTGTAATTGAAGATTGCTCCTGTCACGCACTTGTCATTATGGCAGTCCCCTTCACATAAAAAGACAAGAAGAATAAACATTTTATTGCCAATGTCAAACAGAAACGCGAATGAATATTTGCAAGAACAGAAACACACGAGAATACTCATAGTTGCATTCGTTATCAGGTGTGTTAACAAAATGCAAAGCGTAAGTCCAGCTCCACTCAGGGCGGCGTTTGATCTCATCAGGCCATGAGCAAACAGCTGCTAGTTCACCATTTGCATATGCAGGCAGAATTTTCTTCACTGCAACTAGAGTTTTTTGCTCAAAATAGCTCTACAAGGATTGAAAAAAACTTGGCATTATCACATATGACACATGAAGATACCGTCCGGGCCGGTCCTAAAATTTATAGAGTTTGAGAAAATTACTAAACCTATATTTTTCATCATTTGGAGGTCAAACTATATACATATACATATTAGCCATTAATATTTTGGGAAAGCCATAGATGAATTTTTCATCTCGCTATGGCCATAACCGGCTCTAGATACCGTAAAAACAAAGGAGTTACTTAAGCTTTCTCATATCTATACAATCGCATAGATCATTCTTGTAGTTGTAAACAAATTTCACCTGAGCTATCTTGCAGACAGCGTAATGACCATCGACTCCCCAACCAAGAGCTCCATGGACGAGATGTGTAAGGAGGAGTATACTTGCCACCCACGTTCTCAACGATAAACCCATCTTGGCAAAAAGAAAACAAAAATTCTATCTATATTTGAAAACTAGAAAGACAGAAGAAGAAGAGGTAGAAGAGATAACAAGGAGTTTCTTACCGTACCAAAGCCTTTTGATTGGTTTTCTTTACTCTATACTTTTCATTGATGGGGATATATCGTATATATATGCAGAGTTTGTAAATATTTAACTGATCGAAAATTCAAAGTAAGGGTTATCAAATGACACTCGCACGCTAATAACGTTGCACTTTTATTATTCATAACTAATAATTTTTGTAAGTACGTCCAACTGTCCATCAAAGATAATATTTTTTAGAAAAATTAATCAATTTGAATATGAAAATCATATGATTGTAGGTAATAAAGAATGGGTTAGTAGCCAAAACGAGGGAGGTACGCTTCACATGGCTTGCTCTCTCGTTGACTTCCTTACATGTATACGTTGGATTAAGCTTGAAATAAATTAAGGAGTAAGTTATCTATTTCTTACCGAGTTATGGATTAGGAAATAGGAAAATTTATAATGTTTAAGAGTTATCTAAACATTAATTATATAGATGTGTCAAGTGGTTTTAGGATTTATATTTTATATATATGGAGATGCAAGGTTGTTGCATAACATAAGTGTTTATGAGTGATTGAGAATTTAAAGTTTTAAATGAGTTTTCTTAGGAGATTAATAAGAAAGTTATTTTTATTAGTGAGTTCTTAACTTTGTTCTTAAGATCGAGATTTAATATTTGATATCAGAGCCAGGTTCAAGAAAAAGAGAAGGATCGTGATAACCTATACATCATGAGTGACGACAAGAAAGATGAAGGTATAACCAAACCAAAGGAGATCGGACCATCTTCTATCAAGTGTCTCATGCTAGATTATGCTAATTACACAGTATAGGTCATACGCATGAAAGTTGCACTCAAGGTAAACAAGGTATGGGAAGCTATAGAACTTGGAACTAAAGACGAGAACAAGAGCAACATGGCAATTGCCTTATTGTTCCAATCTATACCTGAAGCTTTAATTTTACAACTTGGAGATCTTGATACCGCAAAAGCTGTGTGGGAAGCCACAAAAGCAATGCACGTTGGAGCTGATAGGGTAAAGGCGGCAAGACTGCAAACTTTGATGGCTGAATTTGATGGGATCAAGATGAAAGAGTTTGATACGATTGATATGTTTGTGGGAAAGCTTTCAGAAATCTCATTGAAATCAATTGCATTTGGTGAAATCATTGATGAACCAAAACTTGTTAAAAAAAAATACATACATATTATTGTAGCACTTGAGCAGTCCTTGGCCTTAATATTACCAGTTTTGAGGATATTGTTGAGAGATTAAAAGCATATGAATAAAAAAATGGTGAAGAAGAACCTGATGATCAACGAAAGCTCATGTATGCAAACACAGATTTTACGCTAGGGAGGAAACAGAGGAAGAGAAAGAAGACAAGGTGCCCGATTGTATAAGAGAGGTAGAGGTCGTGGTTGTTATGGATCGTGGTACAGACAAGATCAAGACGATTCTAAATTGACATGTTATCGGTGTGATAAGCTAAGGCATTATATGTCGAACTGTCCTGGCAAATTTCTTAAACTTCAAGAAATGGTAGAGAAGAAGGATGATGATACACAAGAGGCTGACAATCTGGTGCTGCATGAAATTGTATACTTAAATGAGCAGAAGGTAAAGACAAGCTCGTTTGATATTGATCAAGACTCAACCTACTTGTGGTATCTTGACAACAGAGCCAGCAACCATATGAGTGGATATCGTCTATTTTTATTCGATCTTGATGAAACAATTAAGGGAATGGTGAAATTTGGCGATGACTTAAATATAGAAATAAAAGGAAAAGGCTCAGTACGTTTCTTACTCAAAAATGGCGATAGAAAAGTCCTTAACAATGTGTACTTTATTCCAGATTTAAAAAGCAATATCATAAGTTTGAGACAAGTCAGGAAGCAGGGTGTAAGGTTCATATGAAGAATGATCATCTAATTTTATATGATCGAAACGGATACCTAGTAGTGAAGACAAATAGATCCAAGAATCAATTAAATAGGGGGATCATAGAAGTGGAGAGCATCAAGTGCTTACAACTGATAGGTTCAAACGAGGAAAATAAATGGCATTCACGATTGGGACACGTTAATGTCGAGACCATGAAGTTAATGGCTAACAATAAACTAGTAGTTGGCTTACCGAAAATGACAATGGAGAAAGAAAATTTTGTGTCTTGTCTACGAGGAAAAAAGACACGACAAAGATTTCCTCAAACAAGCACATACCAAGCCACACAACCACGTGAGTTAGTACATGGAGACCTTTGCGGACCGTTCACATCTTCTTCACTAGCACAAAATAGATATGTGTTTGTAATCATTGATGATTACTCTTGCTACATGTGGACTATCTTATTATAGGAAAAGAACGAAGCGTTTGACAAGTTCAAGATATCCAAGGCGCAAACTGAGCAAGAAACAAGAGCTAGTATTAAAACATTCCGGACAGACAGAGGAGGAGAGTTCACATCTAATGAGTTTCATCGTTTCTGTGAGAAAAATGGTATTAAGAGACATTTTACTGCACCATATTCGCCACAGCAAAATGAAGTAGTTGAGAGACGCAGTAAACCATTGCTAGAGATGACTAGAAGCATTCTAAAACATATGAGTATGCCAAACTATCTATCGTCAGAAGCTGTGAGGCATGCTACCTATATAATTAATAGAGTAGCAACGAGGTCACTAGCTCCTACACAAACTCCATACGAAGTTTTGCGAGAAAGAAAACCTAATCTTGGACATCTTCGGGTCTTTGGGTGTATCGGGTACACAAGAACAGACACAGTTGGAAGGAATAAGTTAGATGACATATCAAGGATGCTGGTTCACCTCGGAACCGAACCCGTTTCAAAGGCATACCATATTTTGGATCCAACAAACTGAAGAATAGTCATTAGCAGATACTTAATATTTGACGAAGATCAAGGCTGAATGTCCAACTTTTTTTACAACTAACTGATTTTGAACTTGGTATCTTAAGAAGACAAGAGTGTGACATTAGCAATTGAGTTCAACTTTTTTTGCATAAAGAATCTGCTCCTAAAATTCATAAAGATTGTGAAAACTAGAATCACATTTATCATATATAAGACTAGTATTGAATGAAATGAAATAAACTTCTTGAAAAACAAAGTTTGTTACATGGTTCAATATATATATGTTGGTTAGCTAAGGGAAACTAAAACCAACTCTTAACCATAATCATAAACCGAGGATAACCATCTTTTACCACTAAACCAATTCTTAACCATAATCATAAACCGGGGATAACCATCTAATAACTAGCAACACTTAGGTGAAGAAGCAACATAATGTTTGTAGATGAAACCAGATTAAATCCCAAATATTGATTTGGTGTTCGGCAAGTTGCCTTGGCTCTGTTTCTTCATCTTTTCGATGTTAAACTGCAGATACCTATCTATATCTATATACCACCATCACAACTTGTGTTCAAGGTTTGTACTTCACTGAAATATGCAGTTTTTTGCAAGTTACTTGATGCATGCTAATAGCATTTGCTTCTACTATTTTCTTATTCTACGTAAATGAGGATATTTTCGTTTGATATCTTTTAAAGCTCAGAACAATAGCAGCGGATAACATAACCTTAACTATCATTACATGAGAGCTTAGGTTACTAATTATTATAATTGAAACTCAGAACAGTAGCACGCATAACATAACTTTAATACTACCATTACATGAGAGGCTCTGAGCTAGGAGACGTGCATGCTTATGAAAAGACAATAAGGCCTAATCGGTCTTAGTTTCATGCGGTAGCGAGCTTCGGTTTCACAGAAAAGATTCGGTTTAGAGTCGCTGCCAAGCGAATCCCGCCTTGTGCAATTCTCTTCTCTACAACGGGCAGCCGAGAGTGGAAGTAGTAATCTTCGGAAAGAAATTTGGGATAAAATCAGAACATCATTGCATATTAGAAAGCTAACATCAGCGGTCTTAAATTATTTCTAAGTTCTGTTCAAAAAATATTAATAGAATATTTAACAAATTAATAATGTAGTTTAAAAAAATAAAATAACTCCATCTATACATGTCTAATGTTCTTTTGAAATCATAAGCACTGGATTTATATAAAATTCTAGAACCTAATTAATTTATGTATTTATCTACAAAAATTCTTAAATTTTTTGTTTTTAGATTTGGATCTTGTTCGATCACTTGTACATGTTAAAAGACGTTCTGAGCAAGATGATATGAAAGATCTTTTCAATGCTCAGAGAGTAAGTATACCTCCTAAAGTAGTCCCTGCGGTTGCGTTTCTGTAAGCATACTTGCAGGCAAGATCAATGCTTTCAGAGGATATCTGACAACACCAAAAACACACAGAATAACCATTAACAATGATCTAGAAAGAATATGACAGCTAAAAATAGGGATGCCTACGGATTTGGGCAGGCTGTTTGGTTAAGTTGACATGACCCCCACGACCAAACATCATTTGACCATCCGTACTATGTTAAGACGGCAGTTAAAGACAAACAATCACTGTGAGGTAAGTTTTATCTTGGAACTGCTTAGAACGAGGCAATGTAAGACCGTACCTTGAGTTTGTCTTGAAGGGCATGAATCATGACTGAAAGGCTTGAAAAATAATATTTCTCTAGAGCAGACTCAATTATCATGTCATCCCAAACCTTCAAAATCAAAGTGATGCTTTTATATAGGATTAGGATCATTAGAAGATTATAGCATATACTATTTTCGATCTTTGCAACATCCAAAGTTTAGATCCTTTCGCTTCCAAGACTCACGACAAACATGAAATATATAATGTGTTAGCATCAAGATGATTGACAAGAAAACACTTACACGGTGCAAATTAGTTTCTTGATTGTACCAGTTGACTTTTACTTTGTTACCACCTAGATCTCCAAGAAAACCTTCATGCAAGGGCTGTGAACAGAAACCAAAATCCACATTAGGGACTAGCCATACTCTGTGCAATTACTACTTTACACTAATCACAGGTGCAAAGTGAATAGAGTAGCCTCAATTGATTAACCTGATGGATATCTCCCATATAATGTGATAAGAACATGAGAGCTTCCGTCAAGTTATCTGCAAAGTGCAAAAAAAAAAAAGTAGTAACAGTAAGTTCCATGTAACCTATATGAAACATGTATAAACTGAAACATAACACTAAAATTCTCACTCACAGTGGACAATACTCTGCGAGTCTTTAGAAGCTGACATCAGTTGGTTTGTGTAATTGAAGATTGCTCCTGTCACACACCAGTCATTAGGGCAGTCCCCTTCACATAAAAAGGCAAGAAGAATCTTACAATTTATTGCCAATGTCAAACAGAAACATATCAATTAACATTTGCAAGAAAAAGAAACCAACGAGAATAGTCATAGTTGCATTTGTCATCAGGTGTATCAGCAAAATGCAAAGCTGCAGTCCATTTCCACTGAGGGAGGCGTTTGATTTCATCAGGCCATGAGCAAACAGCTGCTAGTTCACCATCTGCATACGCTGGCAGAAATTTCTTCACTGCAACTACAGTTTCTTCCTCAAAATATCCCTACAAAGTTGGTTTCTCTCCCCATATTAACAAAACAGTTCACTATCTATATATAATCACAAAGGTCATTCTGTTTCACCTGAGCTATTTTGCAGACAGCGTAATGACCATCGTCTCCCCAACAGAGAGCTCCATGAAGAAGATGTGTAAGGAGGAGCAGACTTGCAACCCACATTCTCAAAGTTAAACCCATTCTGACAAAAAAAGAAAACCCATTCTGAACGTTTTCGTTTCAAATCTAGAGACACAGAAGAAGAGGTTTTAGTGTAGTATGTACAAGCACAAGGAGTTTCTTACCTCTCACAAAGTCTTCTTTTGTTTGATTTTCTTTACTCCCATTTATGGAGATATCATACATATATATATGCCAGAGTATGTAAATACTTAACCGTTGGGAAACTAAAAAAAGATATTCAAATGACACTCGCACGCAGATATCGTTGCACTTTGTTTTTTCCCAACCACTATTCATAAATAACTAGCTTTTTAAGTACGTCGAACTGTCTAGAAAACATAATATTTACTTAAATTAATGGAAAAAAAGTTGGGAATTGAAGAAAGAAAAGGGACAATATCTGTGGAAATCTTCTCTACAAAAGACTTAGGATGAAAAATCATTACTGTTGCTAATAAAGATGGGGTGATACAGTGATAGATGGGACTAAAACACCATTATTGCAATTTGCAAATGTTATTCACGTTGCATGCTCTCTCGTTGCTTCTAGCAAATGTATATTTCACTATTCCAACTATAATTTTACCAGCAATACGAAATTTTGAAGAGCAAAACAAGTAAGAAACCGTTTGTTTTCAGTTTCAAATGCCTGAGATCAAGTCACGCTCATGGTGTTGCTCTAGATGCTTGATAATAGTTGAAGTTTTCAAATACTACTTTTTCGAGTTTTCATTATGAAGAGAGTTGACCAAACAGTGCACACCACTTTAGGGAAAGCAAAAGCAAATGACCTCATCATCTTTCATTCATCTTTCATTTGTGAGTCTTCCACTTCTCAGAGTTGCAGAACCTCAGACACTTTTGGTTTCGAGATCATGATTGTTTTCATTCTCGGTCTCTCCCTATCATTTTGTCATCAAAACCTTCTTCCTCTTCTTCTGGTTCGTTGTGCCGTTTATGTAATTAAAAAAAGTTTTGGGGTTGATTGGTAACAGCCAACCGCTGCTGATGGGATTAACATCTACCATTTGCGTGTGCAATAGGAAACATTTTGAGTGCAGCTCTAGTTTTTACTTTTACCACCAATGTTTTACCGTTTCCAACCGCTTTGTCCTAAATGAATTTTCCATAACAAGCTAATAAGCCGTGGGGAGGAGGGGGGAGGGGGAGAGTTATTGGGAGATGAATTTATACAGAGTTTATAAATTTTAAGAGTTAATAGATTAAAAAAAGTCATGTGGATTGTGAAAATTTATATACATTGACTTATGAAATATGATCATAACTTTTTAAGATTGGTATAGATTTTCATAAATTTGTATTACTTCTTTTTATCATTCTTTTTGTAAAGTAAATATATAATTTACTTTTTCTAAATAATATAGCATGATTATTTTTTTATTTTCTTTCAAATTAAAAATAATAATAGTGATACATACAAAATTGTTCAATTCTCTTAGATAGTTTCTTATAAGTTTGTTACAAAACATCACTCAAAAAGGAAAAAAAAAACAAAATACTATTTTAACCCTTGTTTATCTATATATAAATAATAAATTAAAATTAAAAAAAAAATTGAATTATCTGTTTTTAAATTCAAACTTTTTATAATTTTTAATAATTTATTCGATTTTTCAAAATAATTTGTCGAATTTTCTTTTTAAAATTCAAAAATGTTTTTTTTGGAAACTATTTTTAATTTTTTAAAATTTTTTAATTAATATATAAATATAATTATATATTCAAAAATGATAAACATAATATAAAAATAATTATATATTCAAAAATGTAAAAGCATATAAATGTAATAAATTATAATTTTGGATATATAATTTGGATTTAAAGTGCAATATATATTTGGTAAATATAACTATTTGTTTTCTAGATTTTTATCACATAGATTTTGAAAATCACACGAATATATATGATATTTTTAAAGTTGAATTTTATGAGTAAAAATTGATAGAATTCATCTCCCAATAACACTAGATTTAATTAAAATTTTCAAAGTTTATGAGAATTTATTTAACAATAATCTTCTAAATCACATTCAATGTTGGTTGATACGATTAGGCTTTTAAAGCCCTTGTGGCTTTCGCTTCTTTTAAAAATATTTAAAGTAGACCCCTATCATCTTCTAGACTGGGAAAATCGAACTAGAAGATCCAGAAACTAGACTAGGTTTTGATAAGACAACAAAAATGAGCGGTGATTCAAGAGGGTTATCCTTGTATTATGTGTTTGCGAATTGGTTTTAATTTACTTTTTCATTCTAGTAGATTCGAAATCTGGACAAAAGCGGTGAACCTCTTTAATAAATTTTGTGTGTCATTTACTTTCTGCTATAGTTATTTCTGACTCATCCGCACTTACAAGTCAAGATCAGCCTTATGAAAACTTTATATTTTCATTTGATAAAAAAAAAAAAAATTATATTCTCTGAGAAGGTTCTACCATATAGAAACACCTAGTAAGAATACAAAAAAATTATATAACTTAGAGAAACTTTTAACCACCTAATTCCCCAGAAACACCAATGTTCTGCTTCTTCCATTTGTAAAAGCAACTTCACGAATCTGTCTGTAATTCTTCTGGGTACAAATAATTAGTGTACTCTTCATAACTACTAAAGAATCAAACAATATTTTTTCACAGACTACGAATTTTAAAGAGTTCAACATGCTTATATGTTGGGCTTTCTCCGAAGCTGGAGGAGCACAAGACAAAATGTGTTGTTGGCGTGAATAAACAATGTTCAAGTCATGTAAAGTCTCTATTCATCCACATAACATGAGAATTAAGGAATAGGGCTGAAACAGGCTTAGTCCAAAAAAAAAGAGTTTAATGAACCACAAGCCCTGAAAAGAGTCGTGTTCGAATTCTATTTGTGAAACTCTTGACATTGATGTGTAATTACTTGAACTTGAACTTAGCTATCACCTATCAGCAACAAAACCTTGTGCCACATGGAATCAAACGTTTCTCTCAAAGCGTTTCAATAATGAAATATTTTTTAATCATACCGACTTCTTTCTTTAGCCAACAAATCCAAGATCGTGAGAACGACTCACAGAGGCACAGGTGGATCAGTGCCGACTTGTTTATGCAAATCGTGGCATTATTATAATATTATAACCGCATCAGTAGGACCCACTCGCGGTTCCATCAATGGGCTGTCTTCTTCTCCTCAAGAAGAGGAGAGATCTGATTCTACTCACGCCTCTCACAGTTGTCATCGCTCTTCTTCTTCTTCTCCGGTTAGTTCTTCTCTCTCTCTCTCTCTCTCTGGTTAGCTCTTATGTTTAGCTTTGATCAGATTCACAGACATCTCATTGCTTCTTTAGCTTCTAAATCACACTTTTATAGGAAAATTAAGAACAAACAAAAAAAAATCGAAAAATCGTCTCTTCAGATTAATGGGTCTGATTGGGTTTACAGTGTTAACCGATTCTGATTCACGTGTTTTTGTCAATCAATCAAAAAGTTTTGAGCTTTTTGTCTTTCTCTTTATGCTACTTAGCTTGCTTTCATTGCTGTTGTGAAGATTGAGATGTATGCTTGATTATAATTCTTGTGCATACTCTGTGGCTTCTTGATGCGTGAATACTCTGGTGCAGGGAACACAATGATGGACCTAACGAAGCTGAAGCCTCCACAGATCACTTTTTACTGCTCGGCCTTCTCTGTCTTGATCACGCTCCATTTGACGATACAGCTTGTGTCTCAGCATCTCTTTCACTGGAAGAACCCCAAGGAACAGAAGGCGATACTCGTCATTGTTCTCATGGCTCCTATCTACGCTCTTGTTTCCTTTGTTGGTTTGTTAGATGTCAAAGGAAGTGAAACCTTCTTCCTCTTTCTTGAATCCATCAAAGAATGCTACGAAGCTCTCGTTAGTATTCTTTCTTTTTTTGGTTAGTCTTCAACGTGATATAGTGGTTCTTACCAGTTCTTGATTTGGTATTTTAGGTCATTGCGAAGTTCTTGGCGTTGATGTATAGTTACTTGAACATATCTATCAGCAAAAACATTGTGCCTGATGGAATCAAAGGCAGAGAGATTCACCATTCTTTCCCAATGACTCTCTTCCAGGTTTGTATCTATCTTTAAAGGGTCACTTGTAAATCTATATGCCTCTTTAAACTAAATAAATTGCTGTGTCTCTATTGCTTTGACAGCCTCATGTAGTCCGTCTGGATCATCGCACTCTGAAACTCTTGAAATACTGGACATGGCAGTTTGTGGTCATCAGACCCGTGTGCTCTATCTTGATGATTGCTTTACAAATAGTCGGGTTTTATCCGTCTTGGTTGAGCTGGACATTCACTATCGTTCTCAATGTCTCGGTTTCTCTGGCCTTGTATTCACTTGTGATCTTCTACCATGTGTTTGCTAAGGAGCTTGCTCCTCATAACCCACTCGCAAAGTTCCTGTGCATCAAAGGAATCGTCTTCTTTTGCTTCTGGCAGGTAAATTGTTTTGCATAATCACTCAAAGGCAAGAAGCTCATCTTAGGATTTTTTATAAATTCATTTTGGTTACGAAACGGCAGGGAATAGCACTAGACATACTGGTGGCGATGGGAGTGATAAAATCACACCATTTCTGGTTGGAGGTGGAACAAATCCAGGAAGCTATTCAGAATGTGTTGGTATGTGTGGAGATGGTTATCTTTGCTGCGGTTCAGAAGCATGCTTATCATGTTGGTCCTTATAGCGGGGAGACCAAGAAGAAGCTCGATAAAAAGACAGAATGATCTTGGCTTCATCAGAGCCATTTTGTAGCAAATCCGTGGTGATTTGATTTGTAATGGTATGTTGAGGAGATATTAAATCTCAAAGCTTTTGCTTTTATGGTGATGCCATTCTTCTTTGTAGCATATAGTGTTTGGAGACTTGGAACTTTTGTGGAAAGATACAATAATGTTGAGATATAATACTACAAGATGAATTTTTTTTTGTTTTGACAACAAACATTTACAGACTCATATTGACCATGTAAACCAAATTGGTAACTTTGCATCTATATGAACGACGAAATACGGTTGTTTCCTAGCATTCCGTGCTAAGCTATCCGTCCGTAGGTTCTCCGTCCATGGTATATAAACGATGACTGAGTTGAAAAAACTTTATAATATACAAAATATATATTATAAAATTTAGAAAATTTATAAAATAGTAACTTCGTAAATTAATAAAATATCATAATATCAGTATTATTAATTTACTGAATTTTGACTGTAGTTATATGTATATAAAAATATTTTTTTAATTGGTTTGTGAAAATAGTAAATGTGGTATGGGGAAAAAGAGAAGGTAAAAAAAAAGAAAAAGGCGCAGGTAAAACAGGGCAAGGGGTGAGAAAGGTCAAAAGACAATAACAACACGGATTCTTCTTCTTTATTTGTCGAAAACCTGACAAAGAGATCATCATCATCATTAGCGTTCACTAATGGTGCCTCTCTGCTCCAGCGATCCTCTCTGACAATCCTCTCTCTTTTGTCAACGCCTCAAAGGTCATCATCAGCTTTTCTAATTCAAATTCCGATTTAGGGTTTAATCGAATTTCACTCATCAATTATTATTATTACTATGTTTTTGCTGTGTGAGCGAAAATCCATGCTGATTGATTCGTTGATCCAAACAATAAATAGTTCAATATCATTAAGAGCCTCTCTTCTCACACGCAACCTCTCTCTCGAGTAGTTCCGCAATCCAAATCTCCCAACTTGCTTCCTGTAAGTCTCTCTCTCTCTCTCTCTCTCTCTCTCTCTCCACCAGACGAAAAAGTTGGGAACTTTGAGTTTTAGATTAGAATATGATTTAGGGTAAAGATTGATTACAAAACGATGCTGCTCTCTGTATAGTTTCGCTTGTTCTTGAGATTGTCTGCTAACCTTTTCCTTATCTTTTCACTTTACAAAGATCCTACCTTTATTTACTAACTTGCTATTTATCGATTCCAATACAGCGAGAGGGAAGCTTTATTTTGCTTCATCGCGCGTGTCCCATCCTCTTCTCCACAAGTAAAAGATGGAGGTCAAGCTATGGAACGACAAGCGCGAGCGCGAAACGTACGAGAACTTCTCCGAGCTCTACGCCATCATCAAAGCCACCGAGAAGCTCGAGAAGGCCTACATCCGCGACCTCATCTCCCCTTCCGACTACGACACCGAGTGTCAAAAACTCATCGTCCACTTCAAGACCCTCTCCGCATCCCTCAAGGACCTTGTCCCCAGCATCGAGAGGTTCGCCGAGACCTACAAGATGGACTGCTCAGCTGCCGTCTACCGCCTCGTGACCTCCGGCGTTCCGGCTACCGTGGAGCATCGTGCTGCTGCGGTGGCGTCTACTTCGAGCTCTGCTTCCGTTGTGGCTGAGTGTGTGCAGAATTTTATCACTTCGATGGATTCGTTGAAGCTGAACATGGTGGCTGTAGACCAGGTGTATCCGTTGCTGTCTGATCTCTCTGCTTCGCTTAGTAAGCTGAGCATTTTGGCGCAGGATTTTGAAGGGAAGGTGAAGATGAAAGAGTGGCTTGTGAGGCTGTCTAAGATGGGGGCTTCTGATGAGCTCACTGAGCAGCAGGCGAGGCAGCTTCACTTTGACCTTGAGTCTTCCTACAACTCCTTCATGGCTGCTTTGCCTAGTGCCGGTAACTAAATTGTGTGTGTGTGTGTGTTCCTCTGTTACTTTTGTTAAGGGACTACTTGGGTAATCTATTTGCTGCTGCACTCTCTGGATATGAATGTTGTGTAGACAGAAACAGGCCTTTCTTTTGTTGTGTAGTGACATGCCAGATTATTGTATGAATCTAAATTCTTACCTTGTTTTGGTTAGCTATGAACTTAGAAAAGGTAATTAGTCAGCATTCATCCATTAGTATATTTAACTGCCTTTGATAAGCTTGGTTGATTGAAGCCAAAAAAAAAGGATCAGAATCTCTCTCAGAATTTTTTTTTAAAATGGAATCTTTACGATTAATAATGAGAAAAAAAAACACACAAAACAAGTGTGATTCTCATTTCCAAATAATGTATCTGTACATGTGAAACAATTAAATTACAACCACACGGGAACACCATTTACAATAAGAGATTATTATACAATTAAAACGTCAATCAGTTTTTATGAAATATGATGTGTGAATGTGTCTTCATCTCACGTGTAGTGTTGTAATATTTATCAGTACTCAGGAGAGAAGAGAGTAGCTAAACCTTGATCAACTGTAATTTGAAGCTTGTCGTAAGACATCAAAGCAATTTGCTCGCATTTATACGTTCGTCTTCCTCTTGCCAACACCTCTCCATCTGCATCTATGATTCCTTCCTTGTCTGGTTCGTCTACGAGTGCCCCCGGTTCAAGTGCAAATGCCTTCACCTTTTTATATACAGTTAAATTAATTGGAAGCTTTTATCCAAATCACAAGATGGAAATTCACAAAGGACATATGGGTTCATGGCATCAAATGGTAACCTTTAGATATGCAACATATGGTGATTGAACATGTGTTCCCTCACTTATCTGTGTCATAAGTGATAGCAAAGCTAGCTTAGGACAGTTTTTCACGACGATCAAATCCAGGAAGCCATCAGAAAACTGCTGATCAAAAACCATATATAAGAACGAAATCATTATGATGTTTTTTGGAAGTAAATGTCACAAAATGTGTGAAACTGACCTTTGCTGCAGGAGCAACCAAATTGTTCTCAGCACCCCAGGGAACATTATGAAGCCATACTGAAACAAAAGGGCCTTTGATTTCTCTCCATTCAACATCTTCAAATTTAGTATCAGGTCCTTGGTATCCAAGCGCCTTAACAGGTGGCTCTTTGTATAGACGGTAACTGGTTGGCTGCCCATAGCTTTCAAACCCAGGAGCCGGTAGAAACAAAACTCGTCCATTGTATTGTCTTAAACTTATTATCCTTTGAACGGCCTACAGATACAAGCCAGTCAGGAGAGCATTGAATATTATCTTTAGTTGAATAAGACAGCAGCTGAGCAAAATCAGATAATCCACAAGCAACTAATTATGGATATATTTCAACATACTGACTACATGCACAGTTTTAAGACTTGCAATGCAAAAGATCGTCAGTGTTTTCAACTAAACATACATAGAAGTCCATGCGAGCACTACCCATCCATCTGAACTTCTCTGACTCTATGTCTATATCAGCCACTAAACCTGAAACAAATCAGCATTAATCTCAAGACAACCAACGGTATAATCTATCTACCAGGCTCAGACACTATCTTCATTAGCAAAATATACTTGCATACCCCAAGCAAGCATCAAGACGCTGAAGAATTTGGTATTTCCTTGTGAGATAGTTGCCACATCTAAAGAACGTGTATGCCCTGCCAATACCAAATCATGTTGACAGTAAGCTGTTTCATAAGAATGAAAGGATGTTTTTGAAGGAGGCAATAGCACGGAGCTGGACCTCGGATAATGGAGATAGTAGCACTATTTGCACAGCACTGAAGCCCAACCGCATCCAACAATGACTTTATCATGCCATTACCAGTTCCTGGATGCAAGAATTACACTGAAGCTTACAAACAGGAAGAAAAAAACTAAAAAGGATATTTAGAAATGTATTTTTAGATCCGTAGAATGCATCTTAACATATAGCATCCAACCCCATTCACATAAAAATTAATATTTAATAAGAACACAAAAAAAAAAAAGTTCTTCAAGGATTCATCATATCATAAACGAACATGAACCTGCAGGGATCACTCCAATTGGCAATTTGAAGACAGTTTGCCAGTCTGCTCTTTGAAGCAGTCCATTTACAACCTATTTAAAATTAAGACACACTTGTAAAAAAATCAGAGATCATTAAGAAAATAATCAAATAACCTTAGAATCAGATCTAAGCAAACACAACAGACAAGGGATTGCTTTCTCTAAGAGCAGAATCACTTTTAAAATGAAAGCATATCACTTACCTCAACAAGGACACCGTCGCCACTGACACAAACAATACCATCATACTTTGATACATCCATGGACCTAACCATTTCCTTTGCATGCAACTGATACTTTGTTTCTAGAAAATCACCATTTCAATTGTTAGTTTCATAGAGAAGAGTTCTGGAAACAGAGGGGGAATAAATCAGGAACCTTGAACATCAAGTTGAATGTCAGCATCTTCAAACAATGGCTTCACTTCCTTTTCAAATATCTTTATAGCGGATTTCTTCCCGCCAAAAGGGTTCACAAACACAAGCAATCTCTTAGGCCGACCTACAATTTCAACAAAGGCTTTCCCATTTTAGCATTCTGAGAGTTTCTTCATCACCGTGTTACACAAGTTTCCTTTTTTTTCTTAAACCCTAGCTACTATAAAAGGGTGGCAAGAAAGGACTAACCGAGAGAGTCAAGGTATTGACGGAGCTTGAAGCAGAATCTATTCTTAGCATCTTCAGAGAAAGGCTCAAAGACGAAGTCTTTTCTGGAGTAATCTCCACCAAACTCTCCGCAACAGATACCTTCCTCTCTCTCCACCACTGTTTTTATTCTAATATATTTACCTTCCACGACGAAACCAAGAACGTCTTTCTTCACCGTCCAGTAACGGCTGGGTTCACCGTACTCGATCGCTTCTAAAACTCCATCGGCGGTCAACTTCACCATCCCGAGTTCGCCGTCTATTAAGACTAGGTCGACGACTATTACCTCCGCCGGAGCCATAACACAAACAGTTCTCCGTGAGAAAGAGAGAGAGAGAGAGATTCTTTGTTAGCTTCGCAGGTGAGTTAAGAACAACAAAATTGACTTTGTGACTACTTTTGTCTGATCAGATGGGAGGTGACAGTCACGCGCTGTATTAAGCGAATGGATGAGATGACGTGGCGTAACGATCTTTAGGGCATCTCCAACCCATGACACCATTTTAGTGTCAAAATTACACTATTTTAGTGTAGTTTTAGCACTAAATGTTTTTGTGTCTCCAACCACAACACCAAATGTTACACTAAAAAGGAATATTCTTCATTATTTTATTATTAATCAAATTCTTTTATTTTTAATAATTTTGATAAATATTAATAGTTTTATGACTAAAATATATTAACTAATATTAAAATTGTAACTAAAATAATAATTATATTTAAGTGTATTTACATTATATAATAACATTATTATTAATACATACTGTTATATTAATTAATTAAACACACAAGCAAAAGTTAAATTATAACATACTAGATCTAAATATTATAATATTCCAACTACAAATGTTTGAATTAAACTTTGTTATGTATTTAAAATTTAATTTTATATTTGTTTTATACACCCTAATATTTATAACAATTAAAATATAACAAAACAATGGTGATATAACTTAAAAAAATTCATTCAATTATAAACTAATCATACAAATCAAATATAATTAAACAATACATAAATAAACAGTTTTAACAAAAAAAAAACAAAAAAAAAACTTTTGCCGTCTGCTACAGTGTTGCACCAAATATGGTGTGTCACTGTAGCAAAAAGGAAAATGACACTAAAATGCAGTTTGATATACCGTTGGGTTGGAGAGAGGAAACATCAAATCAATGCACTATTTTGCTGTTTTACCGTGTGGTTGGACTTGGCCTTAGTTACGATACAAGTGTACAAAGAGGACGACTTGTACAAAGTCGTAACCACCAAAACGTCACCGTTTTACTGATTCAAGAGATTAGTCATCTATCAAGTCTTCTTTCTAGATGTACACCCTCCTCTTGGAGCTGTAAAAAATCTAAGATAATTAAGCCAGAAGGTGTAGCTAGAAGAATATCATATATATATATATATGTAGACTATGTTGACCAACATCATTCACGTGTATGATTTTCAAACAGGAAACTGGGTCTCTGGATATCAAGCTGCTTCAGGTAGCTTCCATTATGTTGTTGAGTAAATTCACTAGCTCTTGATGAGATCCTAACTTAATGCATATTTGTTCAATGCTTTTTCTTTCCACTCCTATCTTCCAATGGCTGCTATATCCTCCGGTAATAGACGATTTGAGTTAAAAGGTACATTTTGCTTATAATCTCAATTGGCTACATACATTGTGAAATAATTTTAAATGAAATCTTTCTATTATTCTCTTTGTAGTCATATAGCTGATGAAAATTGTGCATTTCTCTGGAATTTCTACGTACGTGACATCCCAAGATAATACTTGTGATGAACATAACAATTTGGAGTTGCAAATGCAAGCAGTTATCGTCACCATAATGTCACTGAAGAGGAAGAAAATGCCTAACATATTTTATTATCTTAACACCATTGAGCTCTTGTTTAAAAAGAATAAAAAACAATCCTTTATTTGTATGATCCAACCAAAAAAAGATGTTGCACCCATACACATTCTAATGTGATTTCCATACTTAAATCTTTAACATGACATAAAAATCTTTAGTTTTGGGATCCAATGAACTCTAAAATCAAGCTCCTGATGTTTTTAGAACAACTAGATAAACTTTGTACTAAATCACTTCTCTTCATTGAAATTCCTCTTGTTTTCTCAGATTTGTGGGTCTGATTGGTAAATACTGTAGTTTTAAAATTTTTGATGTAGCTTTAAATTTTATTATTCTAGAATTTTGGCGGTAAGATCTTAGCGGTAAATTTTTTTAAAGGCATGATTGGTATTCATCTCCAGCAGATTAATATTACATACATGTGTTTAACACCATATTTAAAATGCGAAATTAAAATTTTTTTTTATTGAATAAATAAAAAATAAAACCAGTCTGTAATCAAACTAATGCCACTGGAAAAACTAATAATCTTTTAAAAATTTCATAACATAAATTAATAATCTTTTAGAATTTTGTAATAATTTTTTTGCATAATAAAACCAGTCTCCAATTAAACTAATTCCACTGGAAAGACTAATTTATACTCAAATTAGTATGACTTTAATTACTATAATGACTGTAATCGAATTAATAAGACATGAAAAACAAAGATGACTTTATTCTTTCAATAAAAGTTAAATGAAATATTATATTTTTTGGGAAAGCTAGCAAAATTGAGTTGTAGACATTTGGATTCTAAAGCACTTCACAGACGTTCTTTTTATAAATTGCTGTAGACATAAAAATGTTTATTAAGTCATTGAATAGTTATCTAAGAAGTCATTATATTTTTGTTGAATAGTTATCTAAGAAGTCATTATTTTTCTTGTTTTTCCAAGCTATTCCAATCCTTTAGATTATTAATATTTACAAATTTTGGACAATTATAGTTTTCTACACTAGCAAGACAAATATTTTATATATCCTATAAAAAACCAACAACGTAGAGTAATTTATAATATTTGTAGCAATTTAAGTCTCACAAGAGGAAAACAATTTAATAACAAGTATTGCAAAACATGTTACATCATTCTATTATTTTTAAGCGTAGAAATTTGAAACGAACATAATCATAATCTTTGTCTACTCGTAAATTCAACTACTAGCAATATCTTCTTCTTAGACGGGTTATTTACTTTCTCCACATATTTTACGCTGTGGTTGTCGGAATCCACTAAATTCTCATGTGATTTTGATTTAACATCATACTTGTTCGCTTGTCCTCTCTTAAACACTTGACTCGTTTAGTTCATCTTTAAAAAACTATATAGCAATTAAATATACACATTTTCTATTTTTGTTAACTTTTAGTTAAATAGTTTCTGTCTTTTTTAATATACCCCTTAAACTTTATTTGAAAAGTAATTTTAATTTTTTTGCTTCAATATCATCACCACATTTATTCTCAGAAAAAAATGTATGACATGATTTAGTGGAAAATGTGGCATGGCATTCTTTTGATATGACAATCTTAACAATAAAGTTTTTGATTTTCTGGTAAGATTCCTAAAATAAAAAAAAATAACAACTGAGTATATACCATATATGTTATTCACATTATTGTTAAAAAAAATTAAATAATATAAATACAAGTATAAGAAAGTTTTCACATCAACTTAGTATAAAAAGATAGCCAATTTTGTATAAATAATTATATTTTTGTCAAAACTAGATGTGCTTGTATCTTAACAAATACAAAATTAATATAAGTTTATTTAAAATTCAAAATTTTATTGAGAGTTAGATATCCTAAAACCTTTTTAAAATCATCATAAATAAGCGAGTAATCAAGTTTTCAATTGTGGAACTTATCTGAATTTAAACAAGGTACAATACATTAAAAACATCATAAAGTAAAAAATAAATAACAAATAATTATATTATTTTTTAATATTTTATAATCGAAAGATCAAAGTTTTAATACTAATAAATTCAAATTTTTATTTTATATAAAAAATGAAACAAATTACAAGATTTTCTTTAATTGAGTGAACATTTCATAAAATGTGTTGCATACCTTCACGATAAGAGATTTTGGACTCAATATTAGCCCTTGAAGAATTAAAAGCCAATGCCATAGGCATTCCACGACCTTTCAAAAGTCGAATCAACCTGTTTGCACCTAGAAGGGCCTTGGTCTTGTCCATCCTACAAACACACAACACAAGAAATTTCAAGAACCATAGAAACAAAAGAAGATGACAAACATCCAAATTGAATTCATCAACACCACAGGGAAGTTCATAATCTTCAACAATGGTAGTCGCTGCTTCTAATGGAGTCTTCCCTACTATCTTAAGTGCTCGCTCTTCCATCCCATTGCCTCCCATATTTACACATATACTTCCTCAAGAAAAAGAAATCAGTTGAATATTGAAGTTACGATAATAAAACTGTAGCAAAGTATTGATGTATGCATGTGTTGATTAAGGTGCCATCGAGATCAATAAGAACACAAGACGAGAGCTTTTTCAAGGAATTGCTCACCTAGAGATCATACACAAGTAACAGAGCAGAAATAAAGAGGAAGGGTTGATAAGTTGCACATGTAAGCTACATCTCTATCATCTTGTTTTAAAAGATTCCTGGTTCGCAACCCTGGTCCTACCGAACATTTGAATTAGATACTGTTGTGTCCTGACCGAGTTTCTGATCCTATTGATCGGTACGAATTGTACTAACGACCGGGTGGACAAAATCAAACGATTCAAGCAAAGGAGATTTAGGGCCTGACTGGTTCAAACGCAGCGGTTGCGTTTGCGGCTGCGGGAGTTTGTGGATGCGGGCGGTTGCGGGTTGACTCAAGTCTTAACATGAACAATTCTTTATCAAACCCCACCACGTTTACATTTTTTTTACATGAAAAGGTTTGTCTATTATACCAGCATGATCCTTCGATTGCATTATGAATGTTGAAGTTAGCAGAGAAAATTCAATATCTTGGTCTCTTCTTCTTTCTTCACAAGCACACACTCGTTTTACTTCTTGAGAAGGACCTTTTAGTTCTTAGACAGAGTCAACTCCTTCGCCTTGTTGCTGTGCAAGATATCTCTCTCGTCGCTCCTTCTGTGTTTTTTTTTCAGAGAGGAGAGACCACAACAACAACGTCAGAATTTCAAAATCATCTAAAGGGAAGAGATAATAGAGAGAAAGATTCTTAAGATGTAGCAAATGTGACTCACCCATTCATCAATCACAAGTCCTTCTCCAATCATCTTTGGACCTGTTTCCTCTGGTGGTTTCTTTCTTGCCTCCACTGCTGCATCTGCTTCAGCTAGCTGACGCTTCAGTTTCTCCAATGCCTTTTTTTCATTTATCACATATGTAATTAGAGAGAGAGAGAGAGAGAGACCAAGAGAAAAAGTTTAGTATGTTACAGAATCATTTACATAAGCTTATACTCACAGGGTTGGGACGTTCTGGATCCAGGAAGATAACACGCAATATTTGCTCCTTAGACACATCTTCCTTCTGCTCATCAAACTGTAGAAAACATAAACAAAAACAATCGATATTTCTTTAAAATGGAAAGAAGATTCAATGGAGCGTCAGAAATGTAAGAAGATGACAAACAACAGCACACATGCTTGCTTTAAATGTCTGCCTAGAGAAAGTAACTGGAAATCTCTACTTGTTATGTTTTAGAGATGAACTAAAATATCATATGTTCCACTTGGATACGGATATGTTGTTACTAACGTTTTCTAATTTTCAAACAAGAGCTCAAAAGATCAACATACCAGCTCAGGTACATAGTCCATTGGACCTTTAACCTTCAGGCTCATGATTTTAAACTTAACCCTGCTCCTTTGATCCACTGGCTTCTCGTTATTCTCAGGAGGCTCAACAAATTTAAACACTGTACATTTCAACAAGGGAAGATAAACAGAGTCATATGCACATATCTACTATACCCAATTCTCTAATAGGATAAGTGTAGAGGATAAGAAGAAGAAGAATTACCAGTGGCGATAATAGTCTCTCCAGGAGCAAGAATAGCACCCGGTGGACGCATGAAGCAACTCTTCGGCTCAGTTGTTTGAAACTGAAAAAGAGTAGTAAGCACATTCAAAACGCAAAAACACTCTGATAATCAAAAACGCTTAGATACTTTAAAAACAAACCTTAAACGCTACATGTGATTTGCTGGTGTTTTTAATCTTAATAGCGCTCCTCACTTGCTTCCCAGGCTCATCTTCAAACACCAAAAGTAAACAACAATCTAGTTCAGTACTCTTCAGTTAAATGAAGATAAAAAAACAACCGACGCCTCTTAACTTCTAAAACACAAACAATAAAGCAAAGAATCAACCACTTTGATATAATCACAAAACAATAATGACCTACATATATATATACCAAAGTCTTCCTAACTTTGAAATGCTGAAAAAAATGTCATCTTTAGAGTGTTACTTAGGGATCAATTAAAAATCAAAACTTTTGATTCAAAACGGCACCGTATCAATCAGCTACCTCTAAGATTAGTTCATTCAAGTAAACTCAGGTCAACGTCTAGTCTCCAAAGTTTCAGAGCCATGCGACAAGAAAATGAACAAATCCAAAGTTAAAAACTTTTTCTTTCTCCGTTAAGTCAATATCATATTTGTTTATTTACAAATCGATCCAAAATTAGATAGTTAGATTTAAAATCAGATCGAAGTTTTGGTTAGTATCAGAAACAACCCCCACGATTTCCGATGAAGATGAGATTGGAACAAACTCACAAGGGAAATAGAGTTTCTCCGACGGATCAAGCTTCAATCTGCGTTTTACAGGCAGAAGCGACTTAGCGACGGACGATACCGAAGGCGAAGGAGTCGGGTGCTGGTTTTGACCCGATCCATCACCGTGAGGTCCGTTGTAGCCATGATGATGATGAGGATGGTGGTGGTGATGGAGATGAGAAGAAGAGGAAGAAGCTCCTGACGGAAACGGTGACGTGGCGGCACTAGAGGCGTTTCCGTGAGAGTTTCGAAACGGGATTTTGAAGATACCCCAGCCTCGGCCGTCGGTAGTTGGTTTCTCCTCCGTCGTCATAGTCATCGGAGGTCGATTCGCGGCGAAGAAACGGCGAGAGAGAGAGAGAGAGAGAGAGAGAGAGAGATGTGTTGTTTGTTTGTTGGAGGAGAGAGAGAGAGAGGAGAGAGAGAAGGAGATCGGACGCGAGAGGGAGAGAGAAAGTGGATTTAATTAATTGATTTCACGTCCGGATTTAACAATGCATTGTATATGTGTTTGTTTGTTTGTTGGGTGTTTTGATTAGCGCGGACGGAAGAACATCGAATCGGAAAGTGGAGGTTGATTAAAAGGCGATTGAGATTAATCGGCGTATTGATTCTCTTACAAAGTCTTTTTTTTAATGTTCGCTTTCAAGTCTTTTTCGTGGCTTCCAGGTAAATTCAAACTATTTTCATTTTTTTATGTATTTTTTTAGTCATGGATAATATTCAGCATTGTTGAATACGTTTGATATGATGCACAGTACATATATCGTACGGCTGGGGATTGATGACATATTTATCTTATTAGTCAATCTAACTCATCTATGGTCAATGATCGGCCGGGGGTATATATGATTTGTTGATTTTCTTCTTGAAATCTATAGCGTTCCATGATGGGACACTCATTGTTCTTCAGGCAAGATCAAAAACTTTCTTAATGCATACATGTTTAGTCTTAACCTCCGGTTAAGTTAAGGTTCGGGAAACTTTTGGCTGGGTTGTTTATCAGGACTCAGGAGTAGTGATCAGGGTCGGATTCTAGAGAATTTATGATCAATGCATAATGTTATTCCTTATATATTAATCAAGAAACATTACAACATTTTTTGTACCCACATGTCATCAATAAAATAATTTTTAGAATTCTTAAGGAAATATGTTGGTTCATCTAAATATATAATAAGCTTTTTATTAAACTAACCATAAAATACATTATTAATGTGTTTCATTATTTTCTTAAATAAAATTATAGAATTGTCTAATGTGACTAAAATATATATGACAATAAATGATTTTGAATAATAAAGATTCGATAAAAATAAGTGTTTCTTATATTATATTTGTTTAATTTTAAACTATTAAAATAAATTAAACAATCATATTAACCATATAATAAAAATTTAGATTTTTCTGTATATGTTATATTTTAAATTTTTTAAAATGAGTATAAATTAAAAGTCTCACATAAGAAGTCTATTGTTGGATTGAATGAGATTAAATATGCATAAAATAAAGAGAAAAAAGAAAAGAAGATTTTGTTCAAAAAAAAGAAAAGAAGATAAGAAGTCTTCTTGGCTTAAGCTCCTACCTACTAGGAATAGTCCGCTCTCTTGGTTTTCCTTTAAAATAAAATTGGTAACTGATCGATGTGATGCAAATCATATATCAAAAGGTTATTCCACAGCTAAATATATTGTTTAGGATAATGTAGAACTTAATTTAAAAATGTGCTTATATTTAAATATTTGCTGCTTATGTATGAACATAGATAGTGCGACCGCCACATAATATATTAGAGGTATAAAGTTTCAATTTTAACAAACACAATATTTGGCTATGGATATCTTGTAAAATAAATTTAGTTTTGGATTTTAAACCAAACTAGATATTTTTAATTAGGTTCGCAGACATAATAACTCTTAAAAATATATGTTATTATATTTATTTGTATTTAATTAATTTTATTGAATTTTAAAAATATAAAGTAAACATTTGTAATTGAGATTCTATTTAGTTTATGAAATTTTTAATCTACACTGACATTTAGTTTATAAATAAATAAAATTAATTGTGTTTTTTTCTGAATAATAATTTGTCATACATCTTTTCTTTGTGTATTATAATGAGCAATAGATATCTCTTTTTTTTTAAATAATTTGTGTCATCATTTATTTCTTATAGTGATTATACACTTAAACAAACAAACAATTGGTAAATAATATATATGATATTATTTAAAATGAATGATATAATTATTTAAAAGCAATAATATATATATTTAAAATATATTTTTGTAGAAGTAGATAAAACTTTGTAGCTATAAAACATAAGTAGTTGCACAGAAGTTTAATTTGCAGAATAAAAAAATACTATAAGACTATTTACATATGTTATCTATATTTTATTATTTTATATCTCAAACATATATTATAATACCATGTATATATTATATTTAATAAAATCATTAAACTTAAAACTTAAATATAATAAAGAAATACATTCTTACCATTTTACAATTCTTATTTAAAACACTGAAAATATATAAAATTTCAATAAAGAAATGAATATTTTAGTTTTCCTGTGTTATTAATTTGTTCTTTTGCAAGTTTATAATAAATCACATGTAATATTTAAAATTTCTTGTGTTTTATGATAATGACAATGATTATATACTTATTACAACCTTATATTATTTACTTCCATAACTGAATTATGTTATAATTAATGTTATGCTATGTCATAATTAATAAAGATCTATGTCACTTTTTGTTTGTTATGTCGTCATTTTTAGAGTGATTGTAGTGATGACGTTTGTACAAATCACTTCAAAAATAATGTCTAGAAGATTTATTACAAAGAATTTTTCATAAAAATTATAATACTATTTTACAATATAATCTATATATAAAAAAGGTTTTCTCCCTCCTGGTGATGCCACATCAGATTCCACATAGGAAAGTCGTGCAACCAAGAGCTAACACTTGTCCCATCTACACGAACCACTGCGTTTCATTTATTCTCTTTTTTGTTGGGCATATGTTCAGAATGTGATTTCGGCCCAACCAACTCTACTCCGCACTAACCCTAATTTTAGTATATGTGAAAAAAATTGTTTTTCACTTTTCTTTAAGCGGCGACGGTGACCATCAAGGGCCTCAAATGTTTTTTTGCCTCAAGGGCCTCAAATGTTATTAAATAGGAAATTTCTTCCGCTTATTTTGATCGCCAGATTTTTTTTTCGGCTATCAGCACATGCTCGTACAAAACAAAATCCCATTCATTGACTTTTTTGTTGTTCTTGTCATGAACATAATGCTTGCTTGTTGAGTATAGCTTTTGCTAATTTTTATCTTTTTTTACTTCATTAATTATGCTATTACTTATAAGAAATAGTTTTTAATGAAATTTATTAAAAACATTCACTACAAAAAAAGTCTACATTGATAGCAGATTGTTATAGCACGTTTTACTGAACTGCTATCGTAGATGATTTGGAAATTTTTGTATTATATAACAGCGTTGAATTAAGTGGAACCTAAAATAGCACTTAACTAATGCTATTTTTTAAAATTAAGTGAGCGAGAAGATAAAATCACAGATTCTGCCAATACTTAGCGGAAAATTAAACTTAAGTGCCAAAGACATTATTTAAGCGGTTTCAATAATGCTATCAAATACATACAATAACATTTTTCTTACGTTAAAAAAATGGCTTTTCAAACATTATATTTCAAACACTAAAACTCTAAACCTAAACTACATACCAAATCATAAACTCTTAAATTTTACTTCTAAACAAAATTTGTAATTTCCCAATTTATTTAGTTTTATAACTTTAACTTTATAACTAAGTCTTAACATTTATATTTAATAATTCATTTTAACATTTATAGCCCCTAAATTAAAATTATAAATCTCCAAAAATACTTCAAACCCTATGTACTGTACCATAAATTATAAATCTACACAGTAAAACTAATATTTTCTAACTTAAGCACCAAATCAACATATAAATTATAAATCTGATTTTTCAAACTTTATTCTCAAATTGCAATCTAAATCCCACCCATGCTCCAAACCTTAAAGTATAGCACTAAATTTAATTAATTATAAACTCCAAAACATAAATTTTATATTCTAAAACTAACTCCTAACACTATATTTCAAACCATAAACTCTATATCCAAATCATAATCTTGTTATTAATCAAATATTTTCAAACTTAAACACCAATTCTTAAAATAAATATCAATTTATTATGTTCAAAAAATAAAACTTTAAAACTTAAATTATAAACTACAAACCCTATTCCTAAACTCTAAATACTCTACTTTAGACACTAAGTAACAGACCACAATTTATAAGACTAAACTTTAATTAATTATAAATTCCAAAACATAAATTTTATATTCTAAACTCTAAATCTTTAACTAAATTATAAACCAGAAAACATACAAAAAATTTAAAATTACAAACTCTAAATCTTAAAATATAAACACAAACCTTTAATCTAAACTCTAAACTTTAAATGTTTTTCAGTTCTACTTTTAACTTAAAATTTTTAAAATATACTAAACATGTAAACACAATGAAATTTTAAACTAAATTTATATGAAAATTAGTTATAAAAACAGAGTATAACAAAGAAAAAAAAAAGAGAGGAAAAAGCCTTCACCAATGCGAGAAGCCAATTCAGAATGGTGAGGATAACCAAAATATTTAATCTCCACCGTTGATAGATCTCAATCTAACGGATAGAATTATTCATTTTCTTTTCATTATTTATTTCTTCTCCTTTCTCCTTTCTCACTACCTTTGCAATCTTCTTCATCTCAAACTAAATCATCAGTCTCTGCAATATTCTTCTCTCTGGTGAAGCTTGACACCTCCTCCTCTATGAAACCTCTCTGCCTCTCCAACCACTGTTGATCGAATATACCACCACCACACTCTTTTTGAAACCGTCACTCGTCATAACCACCATTGCTCGTCACCACCATCGCCGTCCGACACCACCATGACCACAACGGTTCCAAACCTTAAAGTATAGCACTAAATTTAATTAATTATAAACTCCAAAACATAAATTTTATATTCTAAAACTAACTCCTAACACTATATTTCAAACCATAAACTCTATATCCAAATCATAATCTTGTTATTAATCAAATATTTTCAAACTTAAACACCAATTCTTAAAATAAATATCAATTTATTATGTTCAAAAAATAAAACTTTAAAACTTAAATTATAAACTACAAACCCTATTCCTAAACTCTAAATACTCTACTTTAGACACTAAGTAACAGACCACAATTTATAAGACTAAACTTTAATTAATTATAAATTCCAAAACATAAATTTTATATTCTAAACTCTAAATCTTTAACTAAATTATAAACCAGAAAACATACAAAAAATTTAAAATTACAAACTCTAAATCTTAAAATATAAACACAAACCTTTAATCTAAACTCTAAACTTTAAATGTTTTTCAGTTCTACTTTTAACTTAAAATTTTTAAAATATACTAAACATGTAAACACAATGAAATTTTAAACTAAATTTATATGAAAATTAGTTATAAAAACAGAGTATAACAAAAAAAAAAAAGAGAGGAAAAAGCCTTCACCAATGCGAGAAGCCAATTCAGAATGGTGAGGATAACCAAAATATTTAATCTCCACCGTTGATAGATCTCAATCTAACGGATAGAATTATTCATTTTCTTTTCATTATTTATTTCTTCTCCTTTCTCCTTTCTCACTACCTTTGCAATCTTCTTCATCTCAAACTAAATCATCAGTCTCTGCAATATTCTTCTCTCTGGTGAAGCTTGACACCTCCTCCTCTATGAAACCTCTCTGCCTCTCCAACCACTGTTGATCGAATATACCACCACCACACTCTTTTTGAAACCGTCACTCGTCATAACCACCATTGCTCGTCACCACCATCGCCGTCCGACACCACCATGACCACAACGGTTCCAAACCTTAAAGTATAGCACTAAATTTAATTAATTATAAACTCCAAAACATAAATTTTATATTCTAAAACTAACTCCTAACACTATATTTCAAACCATAAACTCTATATCCAAATCATAATCTTGTTATTAATCAAATATTTTCAAACTTAAACACCAATTCTTAAAATAAATATCAATTTATTATGTTCAAAAAATAAAACTTTAAAACTTAAATTATAAACTACAAACCCTATTCCTAAACTCTAAATACTCTACTTTAGACACTAAGTAACAGACCACAATTTATAAGACTAAACTTTAATTAATTATAAATTCCAAAACATAAATTTTATATTCTAAACTCTAAATCTTTAACTAAATTATAAACCAGAAAACATACAAAAATTTTAAAATTACAAACTCTAAATCTTAAAATATAAACACAAACCTTTAATCTAAACTCTAAACTTTAAATGTTTTTCAGTTCTACTTTTAACTTAAAATTTTTAAAATATACTAAACATGTAAACACAATGAAATTTTAAACTAAATTTATATGAAAATTAGTTATAAAAACAGAGTATAACAAAGAAAAAAAAAGAGAGGAAAAAACCTTCACCAATGCGAGAAGCCAATTCAGAATGGTGAGGATAACCAAAATATTTAATCTCCACCGTTGATAGATCTCAATCTAACGGATAGAATTATTCATTTTCTTTTCATTATTTATTTCTTCTCCTTTCTCCTTTCTCACTACCTTTGCAATCTTCTTCATCTCAAACTAAATCATCAGTCTCTGCAATATTCTTCTCTCTGGTGAAGCTTGACACCTCCTCCTCTATGAAACCTCTCTGCCTCTCCAACCACTTTTGATCGAATATACCACCACCACACTCTTTTTGAAACCGTCACTCGTCATAACCACCATTGCTCGTCACCACCATCGCCGTCCGACACCACCATGACCACAATGGTTCTCTCTCTCTCTCTCTCTCTCTCTCTCTCTCTCTCTCTCTCTCTCTCTCTCTCTCTCTCTCTCTCTCTCTCTCTCTCTCTCTCTCTCTCTCTCTCTCTCTCTCTCTCTCTCTCTCTCTCTCTCTCTCTCTCTCTCTCTCTCTCTCTCTCTCTCTCTCTCTCTCTCTCTCTCTCTCTCTCTCTCTGTTTGTTTTAGGGTTGGAGGAGATGTAATGGTCATGAGCAAGAGGTGGTGGTTGCGAGCAGAGGAGACGTCTCGTCTCTTCGTCACCGGTCTCGAACTCGTCTTGGTCGTCATCGATGGTGCCGGAGATGGAGACAGAATAGAGGAAGACATCAAGAAGAAAGAGACAAAGGGGAGGCGGCAGCAGAGAGATTAGGGTGATGATCGTTTGGATAGTTTTCAGATTTTTGTTTTTGGCTTTTGGTTTTTAGTTTTTGGATTTTGGTTTTTAGTTTTTGGTTTTTGATTTTGCAGTAGATTCTAGTTTTTGAAGAAACACAAATGGCAGATTTTAGTTTTTAGTTTTTTATTTTTTGAAATTTTTTAATAAAGTATTTTATTTTAATTTATTTTGATTTTGATTTTTTTTGTAGTTATAGTTTTCTGAATTTTATCTTTTTCTTTAGAGTTTTTGTTTTCCTAAAATTTGATTACTGATTTATTTTAGTTTTCTATTATTTTCAAATTTTGAACTTATAACTTAATTTTTTTCTTAAAAAACATACAATTACCAAAAGAATATATCTTAATTTTTTTAATAAAATAATACCAATAGATTATTAACAAAACATGCAAATTTTACATAAAGTAAATTTAAATAGTTAATTTAATTTTCATTGAAAATATGAAAGGTTGTTCTTAATATTTTTTTGTATTATATATGTTAAAAATATTTTTTTACGAAATATTATTTGTTTATAGTAGTTAGCATTTTAATTTATTTTTCCTATGTTAATGCGTAAATAAAACAAATATTTTTTGAACTTTAGTTTACATGTACGAGAAATTTGTTATATATAAAGGGGAGGCGGCAACAGAGAGATTAGGGTGATGATCGTTTGGATGGTTTTTAGATTTTTGTTTTTGGCTTTCGGTTTTTAGATTTTAGATTTTGGTTTTTAGTTTTTGGTTTTTGATTTTGCAGTAGATTCTAATTTTTGAAGAAACACAAATGGCAGATTTTAGTTTTTGATTTTTTGAAATTTTTTAATAAAGTATTTTATTTTAATTTATTTTGATTTTGATTTTTTTTTTGTAGTTTTAGTTTTCTGAATTTTATCTTTTTCTTTAGAGTTTTTGTTTTCCTAAAATTTGATTACTGATTTATTTTAGTTTTCTATTATTTATAAATTTTTAACTTATAACTTAATTTTTTTTTCTTAAAAAACATACAATTACTAAAAGAATATATCACAATTTTTTTAATAAAATAATACCAATAGATTATTAATAAAACATGCAAATTTTACATAAAGTAAATTTAAATAGTTAATTTAATTTTCATGGAAAATATGAAAGGTTGTTCTTAATATTTTTTTGTATTATATATGTTAAAAATATTTTTTTACGAAATATTATTTGTTTATAGTAGTTAGGATTTTAATTTATTTTTCCTATGTTAATGCGTAAATAAAACAAATATTTTTTGAACTTTAGTTTACATGTACGAGAAATTTGTTCTTATATATAAATTTCATTTTGTTAAATACTGATTAAGAAAATAATTTTTTTTTAAGTTAAAAGATGAAAAACTAACGTGATTTGTTGTAGAAACTTGAAAAAAGTGGTTTCTGCTTTTTCTTTAGAAAGTAACAATTTGTTTCAAAAACTAGTTTCCCTAAATTATAGGGAATCTATTTCTTCAAAAGCTTGATTGGCTAAAAAGTAGTTTTTTTTCAAAATAAAAACTAAAAACTACTGCAGAATTAGAGTTAATTAGGGTTTGGTTAATTAGTTTTTGGTTTAATGTGTTCTGGTTTACTTAGTTTCTTTAATTCTAGTTTTGATTTGCAAAACTAGTTTTATTTGTAAATTGGTTTTGATTAACAAATATAATTTAATTTAATTTTAATTTTTGGATTTATTTATATTTTAATTTTAATATTAGTTTATATTTAATTCCATTGTATGTTACATACACATTAATATATGATGGCTATTATAGAAAGACCTATAGCACGAAATATGAATCATAGTTAACTTAATAACATTATCCAAAGTATTGCTATCGTAGATGTACATTTTTTTGTCATTGAAGTCAAATTAAGGCCGAAGCCAACGTGCTCAACTGAACCTGGTCAGTAGGAAAGCCATAAATAATAGAAAGACAACAACACCAGTAGGTGCCGAACAAAACCCATACACTGGGCGAAGAAAATTAAGTAGCAGAATTAACAGAGCACCTGCAGCATCAAAAAAAATGTTATCGTAGAGGAGATACCTACGATGGCTGCCGATAACATATCATTTATGAATTCACTATAAAACATCTACGATAGCATATTTTTCGCACGAAGAATGTATATATTTTTTGTAGTGATTATATAAATGATTTATGTTTGATTGCACTATTAAACTGTTTTATTTCTGTCTGGTAACCCATACCATCTTAAGTTTGAGTAATAGAATAGTCGTTCGTTGTTAAAAAACCGTCTTATAAAATTCATATTTGGCTATATTCCTTACATCATGCTGAATTTCTTTTGTAATATTTTTTCTATTAATCTGCATAATTCATTCTTTTGAGATTCTAAATACAAACTTCCTTATGTAACAACGTTAACGAACCTTTTATCATATCAGTGGACTAAAGGACCTTCCACCACTAATTTCTTGTCCATCTGATGATTTAAGATGACCGTTAGGTGACGATACTGGCAGTGTTCATAGTGACACCAATCTCTCTTTGCTTTTCTTTCTCGGTGAGTTGGAAGATGAGGATAACACTTATCCGTTGTGTTTGTTGCCTGCGCTGGAATACTTTAGTGGTGAATAATGATTTATTTATTTTGGGCCTTTTAATATTTTGGACTTTAGGTTTAGAGGTTTTAAAAAAAAAGGGTCTTTATTGAATAAAGTACAGTTTTTTTTGTAAACACAAAATCAACATTTTTGCGGGGAAGCATAATTTAATATTCAGATCACATAAATCTGATCAAATGTACAAGCAAATGGTTAAAATATGTGTGGTTTGACGACAGTGAATTGCTCGGAATTAGTTAAGGTTATCAATCATGGAGAAGAACTCCGAGATATAAGAGCTTTGATTTATGATATCCGAAGACTGAAGTGGGTGTATGCTGCTTTGATATTGCTAGGAGACTAGGAGAGTAGAATATCAAATACAAACTCATTCATGAATATATATTGCAATAAGTGTATATATATTATCAACCAGGGCTGTGCCTGAGATTTTCTTGACTAGAAGCGAGATTTTTTTTTGGCCCCCTAATTTTTTAAAATATAAGTATTGAGTAATATTGAAAAGCTTAATACATAATTTTAATTGAAAACTTGTATAGTTTAATCAACATTTTTGTGACATAGTCAATAATCAATATAATCTGTTGAACTTCAGTTTAAAAATATGTAACAGAAAAGTCATGTCGGAGAAACAAAAAACTTTGTTGCTTTGTTAACTGAGAGCTAAAAAAATCATTCGAAAACAGTCGGATTAGGTTTTGAAAACTGTTTTCTTTAGGAATTTGTATGAGTTAATGCTGATCATTATTCTATTTCCTTTTTATTAGTTTTCATCACTCTATTTCATTTTCATTTTGTTGTTTCTCTATTTCTGTTTTGATAGGTAAGGTTAGTTTTTCATATATTTTGGTTTAATATAGTATTAGCTAAAATAAAATAAAACTGCAGAAGTAAGCATTCGAACCCTTGACGTTTGGAGTTGAACTTCAATCTCTTGAACCATCTAAGCTACCTAATCATTTGAAAAATTGGCCCCAAAATAAAATATATAGTTACCGACCCTCAAGCAAATGCTTGATCTGCCTGCATTCAGGCCCGGCCCTGTTATCAACTCCAAATCACGGAGGCTCTTGCATGGCTAAGTCTTGTATCATGCATTAAGTTAATTAAACTACGTCAAATTTTGTATTTTGGCAGTATTTTGTTATATATAGCGCTGAGGTTTTTGATCAAATAATCGTGAAAAGTTTAAATGCATACGAATCTTTTCAGTTGCGAGAGAGTTCTCGAGTCTGTTGCTGTCTTTCCTCGAGATTTCATATGATAATTTTTAATATTGTCAAGGTAGCCATCAACTCTATTATGATATTATCGAACAAACCCCAAAACTGGCCAATTTTGTTATATTAAAAAACAAAATAATAATCTATTTTTCAAAATAAAATAAAATAAAATAATAATAGGTACACTACAAGAAACATTGATTACTATAAGACGTATATTAACTATAATATGCATGGAAGTCTTACGTAAGTGCTTTTCAATAAAAAAAAAGTCTTACGTAAGTGCCTTAAGTGGCCACATCAACTGCACAACCATTGCGATTTCGTATCAAATTATATCATTTTGTATGTATACACAAATGGATCCCGTTTTTTATGTATAGATAAATGGATTTTTTGGTCATTGTCTGCTGACTCTGCTCCTCTCAACTGTTTAGGGTTCAGAGTCTTTTGTCTATACGAACAATTTGTTAAACATAATAAGAAAATGAATATATATGGGAACAATCTATAGTTTTTTTTTTGGTAAAAAACAATCTATAGTTTATTGCCTATACTCGAAATTGACGGTGAGTACGTTTGTGTTTAAATAAGTCGCAAGAAAGACGAACCACATTATAACTGAAATTGTTTTCTGAAATTAATGGTACATAAAAATAAGGGGAATTTCAAGTTGACCACAAATTTGATTAAGAATGCTTAAGAATGTGATAATTGTGATATTTTGTTGCATCTATAAGAACACTTCCATCCATGATATCTTATAGAAAATATATAATATAGACAAAAAAATAATAACTTTTCTCAAAAAATAAATAATAACTCATAAGCAAATATAATAATAATAATGAATTAATATATATGTATTCAAAACTTGAAAATATCTCAGTTAGCATCTACTTAATTAAAATAGAGTCCTATTTAAACTCTACCATGGCATATTTTTTTTTGGATCTATTCAATAAGTTGTGACTAAAATATACACGCTCTTCCTATTTTTTAGTCTATTGTTAAAGATTGTTATTAAGTTTTGGATTACACTACTTTATATAACATATAATCGAATTTCTTAATTAAAAACAACATCACACTAAATCATCCTTCGGTTATTCTACAGATAAAAAAACAACATCACACTAAATCATATTTCTTAAAGTGGATCTTTCTTCTCTGGTTCACAACAACTTCTACCAATTAAGAGCATCACTAGCTTTACCTGATACACAAACAAATACATTAAAACCATATGCCTACAGAAAAACACATAAAACGATAAATCACAATCAACTATATCAGATAGCCATCTTCTTTTAAGTCTATATACTTTCATGATCTCAATATCTAACTATCATATGTAATTGTAGCTCAACCAAATGCTATACCTTTTTAAGTCTGTACAAAACCCGCAATAAGGCCTTCAAATTGGTAAAGTTTGCTTCTAATCTTCATTGAAACAGATTTTTCTTATATATGTCTAGACATATACGTATAACAAAAATCAATTCTATACATGTAAAATGTATCATAATCTAAATTAGGCATGACATATTTATCCAGAACTGAAGAACCAGACTGCACCCAAAATGTATATGAATGGATCGTATATCTCTAAAACCAAAGGACCAAAACTGAATCGAAACTGAACCAAGAACCGAATGGGTATCAAAAATTTTGTAATATAATTTACATATTTATAAATATTAACTTATTTAGTTTTAAAATAATCAAAATTAAAAATTATATTCATAAACAAAATACGCAAAAAGCTGAATTACCAGAATAATTTTATCAAAGTATAATTTTAGCTAAATAATCCAAATTTTTAATCTGAAATCAAAGAAAAAACTGATATTTAATAAAAAAAAAACACCCTAATTTTATGACCTTTAATCCAAATTAACCAAAAACTGGAACATTGCCGGAACCGAATGGATTCTAAATTAATATTGGATATTAACTGATTCTTAATTACTTTTGTTACCCAAACTAAAAACAAAAAAAACATGCACCGGACCCAAATTCAATTTTCTAAATATCCGAAGGGGTCTTAAACCTTTGAATTAAACCGGAACCGAAATCAAGAACCAAATGCACATGACTAATCTGAATAATTTTAATAAAGATTTGACAAAAACAATATCCGCACACATCTGTATCTAGTTTTGCTTATTATTTTGAGAATTTTCATATGAGATCATGAACGGAAGCGCTTTAATATTGTGTAACCATGTGGACCGCCGGACCATATATATGTATATAATTAATCGATTGATTCATTTGTCAAAACGTTAATCAAAGTAATGTGATTTGGTCAACTGTATAAACACGTGGCTTCTCATTGTGGCAAATTATCCATCATGCGCAACAGCGCAAGCAACGCCCTAGCTAGATTTCGACAGATTATAGCCTAATATAGCATTAACACCTAAACCTTATTCTTAATTTTTATTTAGAATTACTTATTTATTTTTTCATTCAATGGCATAATCTCGCACCTTATAAGTTATAACGATTTCATTCCTAGTTAGAACATCTCTATCCCTATTCTATTTTTTCCTCTAAAATGAAGTAAAAGTAAATATGGAATAAAGAATATTTCAACCCAACTTCATATCTTATTCCATAATGAAATTTACTCCATAAATAGAGTAATCTATTTTTTGTTTCTTCATCACTCTATTATGGAGTAGAGTTGAAGCAATTTTACTCAATTTTTACTTTTACTCCATTTTGGAGGAAAAAATAGAGTTTTACATTGAAGATGCTCTTAAGGCATCTCCATCTCCACTCCATGTTTTCCTCTAAAATGGAGTAAAAGTGAATATAAAGAGTAAGAAATGCTCCAACTCAACTCTATATTTCACTCCATAATAAAATTTACTCCACAAATAGAGTAATCTATTTTTTGTTTGTTTATCGCTCCATTATGGAGTGGAAACTGGAATAGAATTAGAGCAATTTTACTTTATTTTTATTTTTACTCTATTTTAAAAGAAACAATGAAATTTTATTGGAGATCCTCTTAGACCCGTTAGATTCTTCAATCTCAAACGCCGAGACAAAACCCTAATTAATACTACGGGGTCTTTTACGTTATTAAATTCAACTTCTTTAAATAATCACTAAACATAGGTTATGTCGCTTATGAGACCTCCGAAAGAAATGATTATGAAAGAGTTAACTATATTCTAGTATGTGTGATGTTCCTAATCATTTGGATCGATAAGAATAAGATGAGTAATTATATCATTTTATGATGCTTGCATTAGATTTAGTAATCCGTGGCATGTACTCAATAATATATATTTGAAAGTGATAAAGACTATTCCTCTCAATGCGAATTAAATATTCACAAATCTACTGCTGTTCATAATTATTTGAAGGTTATGATAAATAATTAATCTATGCGTATGTATTATTTATAGAGTGGAATACTTTTTTTTTATCTCAGTTACAAAAAAAATATACTTTTTTATTTTTATGCTTTCGTTGGTAAGATGATATGAAATTGTCGTCCCCAATGCAATTGTCGTTGTGTGCTGTGCTGGTTTTTCTATATTCATATTTGGCACATGAAATTCAACATCCAGAAAATCAAAATTTGTATGACAATAAAAGAGTGAACACGAGTCGGTTAACTAGTGGTTCATACTAGCAGCCAATGGTCCTCACATCATGCCATGCAAAATGTACCAATAGTTTATTTTATTTAGCTGAAGTGAATGACGATATTACCCTTGATTCAGCACGTGAACTTCTTTTTTTTTTACAGCCACGTGAGCTTCCTTGCAAAGTGAATCAATCGTATTTTCCTGGAGCCGGCTGTTTACGCGCCTCAGAGAAGGGGAGTCCTGGAGCCGGCTGTTTAGACGTCTGAGCGAAGGCTTCTCCATTTTTCTGTCGCCCATTCTTTAAAAACAGAAGACCTTAAAAAAAAAAAAAAAAACAGAAGACCTTATTCTTTATGATTTGATTTAAAACATACAAGAAAATTAATTGAGTAATCACGTACTTTGTTATATCTATATTTTTTATATTCAAAATACCATAGTATATAGCTACTATATAATGTGAGGTTAAAGAGAGCTACTAAGTATCATACATAGTATATATCTCGATCCGCAAAGAGTTGGGGCGTGTAAGTTAATTGTAATTTGTGACGTGTATGTATGTTGTTCTCGTTATTATTAACTACCTTTGTAAAAGTAGAAAAATTAGGCCAAATGAGAAAAAAACATGATATGAGACTGAGTTGAAGTTGAGAGGGATGAACGAACGTGGTATCTTCATGTTGGCAACAGCTAATGTGATACCTTCTCACAAAGCTTGGAGAGCGACGCTCTCTACTCAATTTTCACCTTTTTGATTGTGTTACTTTCATTATCATAATTTATTAAAAAATAAATTCATATGATCATTATTTATATTTTATCTAACTAATAAAGTTATAACAACAATACACCTATGCGTTAACAAAGCTGTGATATTGCATGTGAAAGTACCATAAAATTGCGATTTTCCTTTCTTAATAGTATACCAATACGTATGGGCTAACCCTGTACGAACTATAACCTGATAATCAGTCCTCTCTCCAACAACGAGATTTGAATATGCGATCTTGAATCGTATTTCTTTTACAAAATTCTCTACATATTTGAGTATGATGTTTAAGATAAATACGGGTACGAGTCGGATCTTATATGCTAGAACTAGATATCATTTATATAGGTTTTCATTATTTGCTTGATGAAATATTTTAAGTACTATAGATGGTTATAGCGGAGATATTGATGAGAATAAAGGTTACTCTTCTTTTTATTTCTTAGGTTGATGGACTCTCCATATGTTTCACGATCATGATGAATAGGACCAACAAAACTGCATAATTTCAACGTTGCAGCGACTTTACGAGTTATTAAAGTTCCAATATAACAAGAATTTTCATTCAAAAAAAATATAAACAAAAATTAGCTTATAATTAAGCTTAATGACACTTTTATAATAATTTTAAATAACAAACTGCTGATCACCGTTCCATCAAAGGTTTAGTAAGTTCAAATATATAAAATCAAGAGGAAAAACATGATAATATATGTTTTCAAGAAGAATATTTCACAATCCCTTTTTGTAACATGTTAACATGTTATTTTGGGCCGAGTTTGAATTTGCTTATAGTGTTTATTTACAGTTTTTTTAAGAATTTGTTTTTAGATTTTCATAAAAATATCCCCAAACCAAAATCAAATATCATATGGAGATTATACATGTAGAGCGAAACACAACAATTTATTTTTAAATTTTAACTGTATGCATGTGCTTTTCATCTATACTTTTACAAGTTTCCAAATAATATACCGTAAAATTCTATTATGATAAATGTCCTGTACAATTTTGTAAATAACATGTAAGCATAAAAACAAACTCAAATTCAAAAGAAAGGCCAATAGAAAGGCATGTGTACTTGTCTACTTCTGATATGAAGACCACAAAGGTAAAAAATAACAAAAAGCATGATAAATAGATAAAAGATAGTTTATAATTTCGTTTTAAATAAAAAGGACACGTATACCAATCGGGAAACAGAGGACGGCACCGAACCATTTTGACTTCCCCTCTTCTTCAATCCCTTATAAATACTGTGTACGTCCCCTTACGGACCCTATGACCTTTGTCTCTCTCTCCTCTATTAATTTCCTTAAAGCTCTCTGATTAGCTAATTATTGTTAAAGCCTGTTGACCAATTTTGTGATTAATAATTAATCATCAAGATTCAAGACAAAATCATATGGGAAGATCACCTTGTTGCGAGAAGAACGGCCTCAAGAAAGGGCCGTGGACGTCCGAAGAAGACCAGAAGCTCCTTGACTATATCCACAAACATGGATATGGTAACTGGAGAACCCTCCCTAAAAATGCTGGTACGTCTCTTAATTTACAATTTTTTTAATCATGTTTTGACTTTTGAGTAATGATGTTGTCTAAAAGTTTCCATAATTAAATTTTGTTTCTTCACTTAAATATTTTAGGTTTGCAGAGATGTGGTAAGAGTTGCCGATTAAGGTGGACTAACTATCTCCGACCAGATATAAAGCGAGGAAGATTCTCCTTTGAAGAAGAAGAAACAATTATTCAGCTTCATAGCTTTTTAGGAAACAAGTGAGTATAGTTTTGTTTTTGTCATGGCAATATATATTTTCTCTGAACTATTTCAAGATTCTTATGTGTTTGCTTTTTTATAGGTGGTCTGCTATTGCGGCGCGTCTGCCTGGAAGAACAGATAACGAAATCAAAAACTTCTGGAATACACATATAAGAAGGAAACTACTTAGAATGGGGATCGATCCAGTGACTCACAGTCCGCGACTTGATCTCCTCGACGTCTCATCCATCTTAGCATCATCTCTACACAATTCTTCTTCAGATCATTTGAAGATGTCAAGACTCATGATGGATGCTCATCGTCAGCATCAACAACAACCACCATTGATTAACCCCGAAATACTCAAGCTCGCTACCTCTCTCTTCTCTCAAAACCACAACCAAAACTTCGTGATGGATCATGAATCCAAAATCCATGATAACCACACGGCTTATCATCATGATGTTAACCAAACCAGAGTAAATCAATACCAGACCGACCATCAAGAACTCCAGTATTGCTTGCCACCATTCCCCAACGAAGCTCACTTTAACGATATGGATCATCACGGAGAACATATGTTTGCATCAAACTCGAGTACGTCGGTCCAAGATTGCAACATTCAGCCGTTCAACGACTATGCAAGCTCTAGTTTTGTATTAGACCATTCTTATTTAGATCAGAGTTTCAATTTCGCTGATTCGGTCTTGAACACGCCATCCTCGACCCCGAGTACGTTAAACTCCAGTGCCACAACTTACATCAACAGTAGCAGTTGTAGCACTGAAGATGAAATGGAAAGTTATTGCAATAATCTCATCAAATTTGATATTCCCAAAGATTTCTTGGACGTCAATGGTTTTATTATATGATTTCAAGAAACTAAATAAAATCCATTAGGATATATGGTTGTTTTTTGTTTGTTTCATGTACATTGTAATTTTAAGAGTTTTTATATTTGAAATTTGTTTACATGTAAAATATTATTTGTTCTTTTTTTTTTATTCTGTAGAGATTATATTAATACTATTTTTAGTAATGGAATTTCCATTATTGATATCCACTATTTAAATATTCATATTTGGTCGGCTTCACTTGTAAATATGCATTGGAGTCTCCTGAGTCCTGTCAATATTATATTTGAATCAATGATATAATTGATATGAGGTGCTAAAATTTCCTGACATAGACATATAATAAATACTCCTTCTAAATTAAAATCATTGACTTCTGTCATGTTCCCAAAAGGTATTAATGGAAACGTAAGAGCCTAAATAAATGTAGTCCAAATGATACCATATACCCTGTCAAAATTTATTTATTTATTTTTCTGTGATCATAAATCCACCACATACATTCCCAGCAAGATTCGTCATTAATACTCCCTAATTACTCTAAAAGAAGTGAGTAATTGAGAAGTCTGGAAAATAAGAACACATAGTTTAGTAGGTATATTACTAGGAATCATATGAGCTGTTATTTCCTGACTGCTGGATTGTCAATTTGTGTATGAGCTGTAATTAATTTTTTTTTTTGGTTAAAGGAATCATAAATAGAACGATATAAGCTACTATACATTTTTGCAGTGTTTCGAAATCTGATCCGAACCTGCGGTTGAACTTGTAAATCCGGTGACTCAATATAAATCCGGTTTAGATTTTGTAAAAAATCTAATATTTAAAAACCTAATAAAATCCAAAAAACCCACTAAAACCCGAAACTCAATACTGGTTTATTTTGGATTTAAAGTTTGATTTATTATTCACATTAGACATTTAAAACTTTATGAACTTTATGTTTTGATAAAAAAATTTAGATGTCATAATTCTTAATTTGTTATAAAAAAAATTTAATAGTCTAAACTATTTTTTATATTTTGTATGTCAAATGAAAATAAAAATATAAAAACTAAAGTTAAGTATTTTCTAAATATTTATTAAACATAAAATATATACATATTCAAACTATTATTTTATGTTTAAAAACATTTAGAAAGTACTTAATCTTAGTTTCTATATTTTTATTTTCATAACTAAAGTATTATTATATAGTAAAATTAACTCATTTACTAATCCGCGGTTTACCTACGGTCGATCCCATGATCTTGTAACCCAAGAAGTCGTCCAATTCGATATCTAGTTCGGATTTAAAAACATTGCATTTTTGTAATACAGGCAGAAGAGAGACCCACTTAGATCCGAAACTGGCGAGAGTCGCCGGCCTCGTGCAGTGCACATGCATAAGATGTCAGTCATCTTTTGTATTAGTGTAGAAGTTAAAGGAGTCATTAACTACTGTTTCATGGGATTGCAGAAAGTATATAGTGATCTCACGATACGTGTCAAAACAGTGACGAATGACGATGAACTGGCATGTAATTAAGGCAAAAAGGAAAGCCTCCTTATTATTGAAATCACGGTTTAAGTTTTTTTTTGTAATCGCTTTACACGCGTAGGTATCAGTCACCATTTAACATAAAGCAGACGTGGAACATACTTATGTGTTGTGAACGACGATTTGTGTTATTTCTTGACTGCTGGATTGTCCATTTGTCCCTAAGCACTTTGTTTCTTTCTTATAATTTTAAAAACAAAAGTAAAATAACAATGATACTTTTGTGATCTGAATAAATGCTGTGATTTTGACATATGAACGTGTTTTCTTTTTTCATATGTATTGTTTTTCAGTGGACTCTCCAAAAGGTATACATTTATCTTTGTCAACTATTTTTTGCTGTATATTTGACGATGACTTTTTGGCGATTCTGTTCTTCTTGTAGACCCTAATGATTTTCTGATTACTTTTATAGTTTTTTCTTTGGTAATCCACTTTTTGTAGTTATAAAGCAAAGTCTTAAGTTTTTTGTTTGTGTGTTAAATGTACATAAATCTAAACAGCCCGTGTTAAAGAAATACTTCACAGTTTATAATTATCCCTTTGTAAGATGAAATTATAGGCTAGATGTCTTTATATAAACCAGATTAAAACGACGTTTTAAGTTGTCTGCAAAATGTTTAGAACTCAACTAAGAACATTACCAAGTTCTAGTTTTCAAGATTAACTTTTTTTTTCTTTTTGTTTGTTGCTTCGTTTAACATTTCACTTAAATAAGGCCGTGGAGTATCAAAGCAATCTATTGACCAAAACAAACAATCAGACAAAGTCTACCAATTATTGTAATTAAGCAAAATTTGGGCGGTTGCGTATATGAATTTAAGATCCAAAGCAAAAAGGTGAGTTTTGTTTTACATGCTCCCGGTTGTTTTCGTGGGGATGTGTCTCCATGCTCATGGCAAACAACAAAACGTGGTTTTTCTTTCGTGGCGATGTGTTGTGTTTATATGTAGCCAGCCACTTGCCCACTAAAAACAAAAACTTATAGTCAAATTTGGACGTTCAAAGGGCTTACCTAATTTAATTCCCTCCTAAATTCAATTTGTTATTTTCCACCTAAGTTTTCTAGGCAATAGCCAATAGGTTAATACTAAGAGTCATTCTTGGGTTCACTCCCTAGGGTGAACCTCTAGGTTCACCAACCAATAGGATTTCATAATTTCAAATTCGATATCTTTTAAAAAAGGAAACAAAATATTCTCAAATTATATTATGTTTTTAAAATAAAAAAGTAAAAAAAGATAATAGTTACAGAAAAAAGAATTAAAAAAAAATATATTTTTAATGTTTTCAACAAAACACTAAACCCTAAATCCTAATCCCTAAATCCTAAATCCTAAACCCTAAACCCTTGGATAAACCCTAAACCCTTGGGTAAACCCTAAACCCTTGGGTAAACCCTAAACCCTTGGGTAAACCCTAAACCCTTGGATAAATCCTAAACTCTAAATAAAAAACACTAAAACCCTAAACCCTAAACGCTTGAATGTTTTAGTATATAGTGATTTTGATTTAGAGTTTAGGATTTATCCTAGAGTTTAGGGTTTATCCAAGGGTTTAGGGTTTAGGATTAAGGGTTTAGGAATTAGAATTTAGGGTTTAATGTTATGCTAACGACGTAAAATATTATTTTTTGTTATTATTACTATTTTTTTTACCTTTTAATTTTAAAAACATAATATAATTTGACAATATTTTGTTTCTTTTTTTAAAAGATATCGAATATAAAATAAAACAATCTTATTGGTTGGTGAACCTAGAGGTTCACCCTAGGGGGTGGACCTAAGAATAAGTCTAATACTAAAGCTATATGTGCCGAAGACAAAAAATGTTTCTATTTCATTCAAAAACATTATTCGGTTATTCTAATAATAAATGTTTTTTTTGTATATGTAGTAGGGTTATTTTAGGTTTTTACGGTGGTACATATTGGTTTAGGTATTACTACACTGAAGAGGTAAGAGCATGATTAACCAAAGAACCCCATTAAAATCTCGTAATGATTATTTAATAAATAAAATTTTAGTTAAGAAATACCTAAATTTTGTGTTCCAATGCTAGTCTCTTAATTAAGTCTTCTTAAAACAAAATTAAAAGTTGTTTACAAGATAGAAATTGTTTTTAGATTTAGATGAATATTTTGGACATGAGAAAGAGAAGTAAAAACATGAGAAGGAAGAACATGAGAAGGAGAATGAAGAACAAAGGCTTCTTGTGAATACACTTTCATTACAAGATAGTATTATAAAGACAATGACGCAAAAAAAGTTGTTCACAAGACCACTTCCGTGACACAAGAAGCCTAAGCAATGCAATAAAATACACAGAGCCGCCTGAAATTATATCTTCACAATGCAAGTAATGACACACGCCATAACCAGAACAACAAAACAAGAACATGAAACATCAACAGAACAAGACATCATGTCATTACTGAAACAGAACAAGAACATGATACAGAAACATAACAAGAACATGAAACAAAAACATCAACAGAACAAGACAGCATGTCATTACTGAAACAAAACAAGAACATGATACAGAAACATAACAAGAACATGAAACATAAACAGACCAACAACATGAACTTTTCGCAACAATGTAGCATATTACGAACACATACGAAAAATGCATTGCTCTTTACTCAAATAGAGTAAGGCCATAATAAAATTCACCTAGTAATCTTGTGATCTCTCATTATCTTCTACCCTTACAATGCACTAAAGATTACCATATTCCCAAACCCTATAGAATCTTAAACCAAAGTTGCATACTGAACATCCATAGAAGCCATGAACAGACCCAAGACTTACGTACCCTTTTCACAACAATGCAACAGATTGTAATTTTAAAAGGAACAAGAAGTAACCTGGAGCTGATTGTTGGAGAGATCAAGAACAAGCAACCCTTGTATCCTCCCAAACGCTTCAGGAAGCAACCTCAGCTCCTCCCAGACAAATCCACATGCTCCACCGTATTCTCCAACGCCTTATGCAGTATTCCCACAAGCTCCTCATCCACCTCCACCTCCTTAACATTCTCCTCCTCATCCACCTCCACAGACTCATACCAGCCTTTTTTCAACGAACAAATCGAAATTTCGAAGTTTCCAAACCAAGCAAAAAAGATGAAAGGGAAGAAAAAAACTCACAAGCGAAACCATATGATCACATTCCAATTCTGTGAGAAACCCTTTATAAACAAACGCCCTGAAACACAATTTCAAACAATATAAATTCTCGGATTCATGGAACTTTTAACATTGAAAGGTTCGAACTTTCCGACAAACAAACTTGGATTTAGATGAAACCTGCTTGACTTTGGAATGATTAACAATGGCGTTAGTGGAAGATAGAAGCATGACGTAGAAGAAGAAGAAGAAGAGAGAGATCGCCGTTCTTCGTCGAGGGATAGAGAACCAACGAAATAATTTTATACCTTTCCTCTGCCCAATAATAATTAAACATGTATCTCCTAAGAAACGTTTCTTCCACCCCTAATTAAGATACATGCCTTCAGTTATTATCTATTTTTTTTTAATTCTCAATTTCATTAAAAGACCTGCACTAATCCTGCTCTAGTACTATTAAACTGTTGTTGCTTAAAGTGAACTCTTTGATAGTAGTTAATTATTGTCGTCCGTACGGCCAGAAGCTTCTATAATCACATGTTTCTGATAGTTGGCCACGTATTTCCATACGTCATTTATACATCAATATGATGTGTCCATTTTCCCGCCCAAACTAATTATACAAAGGAAAACATACATTATAGAAAACGGAAAAAATTATAAATGAAACAAAGAAAACGATTAAACGAGTCATTACGAAGAAATATAGACAGATATATAAAACTTAAAAAAAAATGGGAGACCTTATATGATATACAATGACATCATACAATTTTCAAATTAATGAATTAAATTTTAATAAAATAGTACCTAATTTAGCCTTTACCCACAGCTAACTATATTGAAGTTAAGTTAGTTTATTATTAGTTTATTAACTAGAAGCATTTGAAAATACTTGAAAACATACCAATATGTGCAAAAGATGCTATCACGTATATAGTACTCCCTCTGTTTCTTAATGTTACATATTATAGTTTTTCACACATTTTAATAAAACATATTAAATTTGTATAATTTTTTGTGTTTATCTTTGTTTCATATTTTTAAGCCAATAAAAATTCAGTAGGTGCAATTAAGTTTTTGAAATTTGCAATTAGTTAATAAAATATATCTTGAAAATGTAAAAAATAGATCTTTTTAAAACAATTTTTTTCTTCTAGAATATATAATATTAAGGAACGGATGGAGTATATATACTTAATATATATACATAATATTAAGGAACGGAGGGAATATATATACCTGTATGACAAATGCTTGCCTATGTTCTGCAATCAATACTGAACGAAGACCTTCTAAAGTCAAATAAAAGAAACATTATCCAATCATGGTTAGCCCATAAATATTAATTAAAAATTTGGAAAATGGTTTTCTTACAAGAAGAGCGAAAGAACAAAACCTCAAGTTCAAAACCTTTATAAAAGAAAATAACAATTTACTTTTTAGAAAGTAAAGTTTATAAACCCATTTAGTCACACATGGACACAAAAAGTCCCAGCCGTCCATAGGGGAAACCGAATCCGGATAAAGTCAATTTCAGAAGTTAAGATAAGCACCTCTAAAGTGGATATATGTCTTTTGCACACATAGCTTAGGCCTCCGTATGTTTTCATACTTGATTTAAAACAATGTGACTTTGAGTTTGTTAAAAGTATGGTATCTATGGGACTGCATTAGAACAATTATCCAGACTAAGTAATGGTGTGTAGTGGTCAACTATGATGTGGTTTTATACCAAATTCAAGTTCCGCTATACACTACACAATGATCTCTTTCATTTTTCAGTGTGAATTGACAGAGTACTTGTAGATTCACGAGACTAGTATAAGTTTTTTTTTAATCAACAGTATGAGTTTTATTTGGTGGTTCGCTAGTTATCAGATGTGAACATAAATATAAGTTTTCGTTGGTTTAAAAAGAAATAAAAGTTGTTGTCAAAAGTGAAAAATGAAATAGAGAGTTAGTAATATGGCTGGCAGGATAAATATATTGGTGGTCTGCAATGAACTAAATAAATTGTGGGTATATATATACACATGTCATTTGGTATTTAAGTAAAGATTATGTTTTTCTTAGTTATCAAATAATAACATTAATCTACATGTAAGTAAGATAATATGTCCTTCAAATCATACCACTACAAGAAAAGAGATAGATAGCATCACTTATAAGGTGTCAGAAAAATAACAGACTCTAATTTGAATCATTTATATTAAAATGACACTAAATATGTGATTTTACATCGGTTACAGTAAATGATGTTAATCGTAACTTGATTAACATCACTTGAAATAAAAATGACACAAGTCACTTATAAATAACCAATGCAAGTATATTAATTTGCATCAATTACATAACTGAAATATTTGCTCATTTTGATCAGCATCAATTTAACTCAAAGATATAAATGTGAGAAAAAGACCAAAATAGCACTAAATCAAGTTTTTGTTTTCAAACTAGCACTTAAGGCCAAAAGTCACAAAAATAGTACTCAAGGGGTGGGGTTTAGGGTTTAGAATTTAGGGTTTAGGGTTTAGAGTTTAGGTTTTAGGGTTTAGAGTTGAGAAGTGAGGTTTTGGGGATAAGATTTCAAATTTTGAAAATTAAAAAAATTTAAATTTTTCAAAAAATAAAATATTTTTTTGGTCATTTTAGTTTTTGAATACTATTTTTGTGATATAAACTTAGAAATGTGCTATTTTGGAGATTTGTCCTATAAATGTAGTATCAGTAATAAGTAATACTGTTTTGTTTTCTCCGCCAAATTGAAAAGTGAAATTTAGCAAAGTGTTGCTCTCGACAAACCCACCGCCTGAGAAGAAAATAGCGTCTACCATCAGATTGCTACGTACGATACTAGGATTAAAAGTGAGTCTATATTAATTTTTTTTTGTTTTAAAATAACTTATTCGTTTTCAAGAGTGGCCACGTACTATTCACATCGTTCATGGTTTTCTTTTTCAATACAGAGAATGTATGTATATTTTGATTAAAAAGTGTGAAACCTATAAATGATGTATATATTCACATCAGTTATGATAAATGATGAAAGTAATTGCATCATTCGCTACAACTGTTATAAAGTATTAGAGTCATCATTTCCGGAGTCACTTATATTGTTGATGTAAATTCATTCTTGTCAATCAAAAAATGATATTAACAAAATATATAAATGATACACCAAGTCATGTTTCTTGTAGTAGTGTACATCCATTGTCTACACTCTACACTGATCTTGTTGCAGTGTTTGAGGATAATGAAACTCATCCAAGTCCAAGGCCGTCGAAGCTGCCATGCCAACAAAGTAGAACGTACAGATGAATCATTATTTTAAGTTTGAAAATACCGAACAATTTGGCGCCAAAAAACAAACAAACTATGAGTAATCTTTATAAAACCGTAACAAAGGCCCATCAAAAGCCCATTACAAACAGAAGTTTAAGCCCATTGTTATTTCTCATCAGAAAATCAGAGAATTTTCGAGAATGAGGGAGGAGGAGGAGGTTGAGCTTCGTTGCAAAGACTCAGACGGGAAGCAATGGCGGTGAAAGAGAGGGGCTTTGAAAGGGAAGAAGATGTGCGAGACTCATACCAAACGAAGTTTCGTTGCAGAGTCGACGACGAAGCTCGCTCTATCTTCAGAACTGCTGGTCTCATCTAAAATAAGAATTGCTTTAGAGAATAGTTCTGTTTGGGAATAATCTCACTAGATTCAATAAGTTTTGCTTTAGAGAATAGTTCTGTTTGACTTTTTGCAGGTTTCTAGATGAAGAAGCTGGTGAAGTTCCAATTGCAGGTAATTTCTAATGCATTGGCCACAGTTTTGTCCAAACTAGGGTATACATATGAACCATGGAAGACATGCAGTTAATTTGTTTGTTAAGTACACACACTGACACTTGTCTTGAGAAGTTAAGTGTTAATCAGGGAAGTAAGATTCATGATGGTCTAGGTCATACTTTGTCTACTATTAATGTATGAATAGTTCCTAACTGATTTGAAAGCTATTCAAAGTGTCAGCTTTTCTCAGTTCACATTGGTACTTCAGAAGAAAGTGTAGTGAGAAATAAACACTTCTTTTTTAAATGATGGTTGACCTAAGTCGCTGAATAACATTTTTTTTTACTATTGTAGTTAATCATCACGTTGTGTTCTTTCTATTGTCTGATTCTAAAATGGTTCAAACAACACGTTTTTCATGATTCCAACGTCAAATTAGGTTGACTTTTACCATATCTAGACTCATTACGTTATAGGGTTTCTCTTAGATTACAGAAGAAGAAAAAAGCTTCAAAGCTTCTATGGAACAAGTCAGACTTATCTTCTTTTTCCTTACTTGTATGCTAACGTTTGTTCCGTTTCACGCCTTAGGTGAGGCAGATACCTATGAGTTTGATCCAGTTCAAGGCAGTTTCACGGCCAATAACACTTTTGCCAAAAATCTCAACAGTCCTGTCTCCTCTCTCTCCTCACTAACACCCAAAGCTTATGGCTTCTACAGCCTCTCTTCTGGAAACTCATCTGGAGAACCAGCTTACGCAATTGCCCTTTGTAGAAGAGAAGTTAAGTTAAGCATTTAAATAAAAAATGTTACTAGCGATGAATTAGTTTTAAGATTTTGAAGTTGTGTTTGAGTTACAATTGATTATTGTTGAATTACAATTTTGAGTTATAGCCTTTATAAAAATGATAACTCAAATCTTAAATCTACATCAACAAAATTTCATGTATTAAGATTTGAGGTAAGGAAAATTTTGGGTTTGTGAATTAACCCAAGTCTGTTTTTTGAATATTAAAATTTTAACAATTTACAAGACATAATCATGTGGCCGTGTACCTTTAGTTTATATTAATTAATTAATACAATATGGTTATATACTTGTTAACCAAAGCTTTTCTCTAAATTATACAAAAAAGCTTTTCTAAAATCATATTTTCATTTTAATTAGTTAAAAAATTCTATAAATTTAGTTGTTAATTTTCTCTGGTTATTAAAAAGTTATGTAAATAAAATATTTGTATAAGTTTCACTTAAATAGTCAATTAAAATTTTCAAATAATTTTAACTTTTAACGTTGTTGGGTGACAAAAATTTCATGTACATAAATTATTTGTATATGTACGGAGCTTTATATATATCAACATTCTTAGTAAATTTTAATTTATGTATTTAAAAGAATATTTTATTAAAATATTATTTATATTTAAAATAATATATTCTGCAATTATTTTTTAACCACAAAAGCTTTATTAACTTAAATCGTAAAAGGATGATACAAAAAATTAATCAACCAAACAGGAAGGATATGAAAATACATAGTAGAACTACTTTGATGAACAACTTCTCTAGCAATACCATCGGCATCTTGATTTCTTTCTCGATTCACATAATCCAATGAGCTTTCCGGAAGAAGATGCATCCAACGGCGAATATCACATAGAAGATTCCCCAAATCCACATGTTCCTTCACTTTGTTAATAATTGAACACAACTCATGGTTATCACTTTCAAACCACACCTTACACCATCCCCTGATCCAAATTTTCTTAAGAGCCACGAGGAAACCCAAAGCCTCACCTTCTAAAGATGTTTGCATATTTTGTACTTGAATGCATCCCGCTCCCAAGAAACCTCCTTTATCATCCCTTAGAATCCAACCAACTCCACCCAAATTATTTCCAGAACAAGAACTATAATAATAATTACATTTGATCCAATCTCTTGGTGGGGGATTCCACTTAGATGATTTAACATGTTTTCTTCTAATCCCTGAGTTAACATGAATAACATTTCGATGCCATTCCATATTAGCATCAACAGCTCGTCGAACATCATCAATAGGATGGACGTTCCTCTTGTTGAAAATGAATTTATTCCTTGACTTCCATATTATCCAAAGATTCCAGAAAGCCAACATTCTACTATTCTCATACTCCGGCAATGATTCCATAAATCCAAATAATATCGTTATACTATCCTAAAATTTAACCTGAAAACCTGAGAAGGAAGGATACCAGAACATCTCCACACAACTGATGCATGCGGACAGAGAAACAACACATGATTAATTGTCTCGTCTTCTTGACAACATCTCTGGCATGTAGGATCAATATTGATTCCTTTCATACACAACTTAGTATAAGTAGGAAGAGCCCTAGAGACAACCCTCCATAAGAATTATTTGATCTTTGGTAAGATATTGAGGCGCCAAATATTACGTTTAATAACCAAAGAGCCTTCAGGTCGAGTAATTTCCTCTCTTACATGATAATAATGGGTAGCTGTCCAATAGCCGCGACTTGACTGTATATCGCATACCATTCGTGAAAGGCCAGATCAACTTATCTTCAGGAGCGAATCTAGACAGCTTAATCTTTAATACTTCTGCTACATCCAAAGGCTGAAAAAATTGTTCTAATTTCGGAATGTTCCAAGAAAAAGTATCTTTATCAATGAGCTCTTCAACTCTCATGTTTCGACTGTAGTTAACATGTACTGCTTTATGAGGAGGAATTACTGGTATCCAATGATCAAGCCAAACATTAGTGTTCTTTCCATCACCTATCTTAACACGAAGACCCTGTTGAAGTAGTTCCTTTCCTACTTGAATAGACTTATAGCCGTAAGAGGCATGCTTAGGATTCGAAGAGTGTAAGAAAGTCAACGAGTAATGGTATCTTCCTTTATATATTCTATTGGTAAGAGAGTTAGGGTTCTGCCACGATTTTCAAGCTTGTTTAGCAAGCAATGCTTTATTAAAGCTATATAAATCTCGAAAACCCATATATCCTTCCTTCTTTGGTAGACATAATTTCTTCCAAAATACCCATGAAATCTTCCTTCTTTCTTCACCCTTTCCCCACCAGAACTCAGATAGCACTGCATTTATCTCATCACAATTAGTTTTTGGAAGAAGAAAACAACTCATTGGGTACACCGGTTTAGCTTGAAGAACTGATTTGATCAAAACTTCCTTACCAGCTTGCGATAAAAACTGATTGTGCCAGCTTGAAGTAACAGACTTGATATTCTGAACGATTCCATCAAAATCCTTAACTTTACTTCTCCCAAATTGCTCAGGAAGACCAAGGTACTTCCCCCCTCCGCCAATGGTATGAATACTCATAATGTTTTGAATACGCAGCTTCTTATGATGAGTCACTCGCATACTAAAAATAATAAAAGATTTTAGCAGATTAACCGTCTGACTAGATGTCTTTTCATATGTATCTAAGATATTAGCCATACATGATGCATTCTCCTCATTAGCTTGACAGAAGAATAATGAATCATCAGCAAAAAAGCAGATGAGAAACCATTAGACAGCGTCTAGCTGGCTTCATACCCTGAAACTTATTAGCTGTTTGAGCTTGATCAATCATCTGACTCAGAGCCTCAACACAAAGGAGAAATAGATACGGAGATAGAGTATCACCTTGCCTTATCTCCCTTGATGGCTTGATCTCTCCAAAAGGTGCTCCATTAACCAATAACGAATAATAAGACACTGATGTAACACAAGACATTATCCAAGAAATACAAATTGAATGGAAACACAATTTCTTCATAATAGCTTCAATAAAACTCCACTCTACCAGATCATAAGTCTTACATAAAAAATAATAACTCATATTTTTATTGCGAACTCACTACATAAATCTACAGTTTTTACTGCAAATTACATCAATTCGTAATTTTTATTGTAACTCAAGTTTAATACTACATGTCACGAGTTGAAGCTTATATATCTCTCATCTCTCGTACGTGTGACAACTACAAACACTACCTTTGCGAAATAAATAAACAAAACGGGCACCAACCATTTATAAGAAAATCGCCATATAAATAAAAGTAAAAGCATCTCCTCTCTTTCAGTTTCGACATTCCTCAGAATCTCTCTCACCTTTTTGTCTCCAACCAAAAACCTCTGTTACCTTTCTTCATCGTCAAACAGAGCGTAACAGTGATCACAGTAAAGACGTTCGACTCTGTCTTAATCTCCTGTGTGAATTCCAGAGTAAGTTGGTTCCATTTTTTTCCCTTATTTATCTTATGTAGTTACGAGAACAATTTCAAACAAACGAATTTTATCTTCTTTTTCTTCATGAACATGATGTATCGTTTTTTTTTCTCTATGGTTTTGTTCCAACCTAAGATAGATGGAAATCGGTGGAGCAATTCCGGTTCAGGAAACTGGATCCGGATTTCAAAAACCCGTCAAACCAGATGGGTTTGTGACGATCGATGTTGAGAGTTTCTCTCCTGATCTGCACACAGACTTCTTTTCTTCTAGTCCCGTAAGTTTTTTTTTAAAGACAAATCCACTTTATTTTAAGTAACCGTGCTTTGTTAGTTTGTTAATCACTGCGTTTTGTCGAAAATATGAAAAATTATCAAGCCATCAAAGAAAGTGCAAGCCATGGAATGGACTATGGTCAAAAGAAAAAGCGACAATAGAGGTCAAAGCAGTTCTGAAATTTTAGAGGGTTATACACAATTTAACCCAAATTTTTTTTTTTTTATAATTTAAGAATTTATATATATATATATGAATTATTTCTAAGAATTTGGGAATTATAGGTTAATATTTTACTTATCTATGTCAATGACCGATTATAGTTGTGCCTGTACCTGTGGCTAATCCATTTCTTTTCTTTCGTTAAAACTTCTTTGAGAACTTCGTGGTTTAAATTGGAAGCCTTTTTCAAAAGAAAATACCAGAATTTATCAATTTTATTTCATTATTTTTATATTTTATTCAATGTTTTTATGTTTTTGTCTTTTGGTGTTTAATGTTCGTGAGAATCATGGAAGATTCGCCCATAACCTTAATAACTATTCTTGTGTAGTTGATTCATTTTTTCCCATTTACTATTTGTCCAAGTAAATAAATGAAATAAAAAGAAACCCTAAACGGAAGTTGACTTGCAACTATTATCATCCCACGGATTTATCTGGTAATTGGCATGCATTTGGCATGAAGCCTATTTTACTTTATTTATTTTTCCGTAGTGATCGATCCTATGAAACTTTATAATTGAATATTATATTATAATCTAATTGAATTATTGATAAGATAATTTGTCTTTTTTTTCTAAAGCTGCATAGAAGTGTTTCAAGGAAAGGGTCTCCAAGAAACAACAACGAAAGGAAACTTCATGGTGACTCAAATAGTAATGATAAAGAGACCTCGTTTCCTCAGTTTCCACTTAGAGGTAAGATTTAAATGATTCTTCAAAATGTAAAACTTTTAATCTATGTCATATTCTTGATTTATTGATACATCGATTAGATTTCATTCTTCAACAAAGCAAACAATTAAATTAACGTATATGGACATCTTTTCTAGGGCCAGTGGTGCATTTTTTGTTTTTTCGTCATGTTTTGTTACCATGTGATATAATATAATAGTATCAAATGGACCTATAGTAGATTCTTTTAATAAATTTGATTTGGTTTTATCTGTGACTTTAGTAATTTAATAAATTGACAAAAATAATGTGTGTGTGTGTGTTGGGGGGGGGGGGGGGGTTGTATCTCGGCCTTTTAGGGGGCGACTGGTTTTCCCGCTACCACCCGCAAACGCAGCTTTTGCGGTTGATAGCGGTTGTCGGCGGTTTGCAACAATCACTCAAGTCGTTCTAAACCGCTTCAAACCGCTCCGAATCTCATAAATTCAAAAGCTGGCTCCAGCTAGCGTTTGCGGTTGCGGGCGGTTGCGGGAGGATAAAAAAAATTTATTTTTTTTAAACAATATATATACAAAAGTAAAAATATTTAATAAAAAATTAAAATTGAAATTATGAAAATATTAAAATATATCTATTATATTTTAATTAATATTATAAAATTTTATAATAAAAACAATTTCAATAAATTTTCAAAAATTAAAATTATAACTTTCTAAATATAAATTTTATATTTATTATAATTTTATGATTTTTGATATTTTTATAATTATATTAAATGTAATTATTGTTAATTTATTATTTGACTGTTACCGCATTTGATAGTTAACCAGTCATAAGTCACCCACAAACGTACCAATTTTTTACCGCAGTACCAATCATACAAATCTCTTAAAACCGCTAGAAACCGCAACCGCCCGCATCCACAAACTTCCGCAACCGCAATCGCAACCGCTGCGTTTGAACCAGTCATACCCTTAATTGATTTACAATTCGAATTATTATTATTTTATGCTGATAGATATTCTCATATGTTTATCTTCACGACATGTTTTTTCTTTTTTGTTCTTTTTAATCTCTGATGCAAAAGGACTCGGTTGCATAATCTGAATAAAGCTGAATACATATATTTTCCTTCTGAGTGTAAAAGTGTGTTAGGTGTGATTTAGGCCTTTTAATTGATTTTACAATTCGAATTATTATTATTTTATGCGGATAGATATTCTCATATGTTTATCTTCACGACATGTTTTATTCTTTTTTGTTCTTTTTTATCTCTGATGCAAAAGGACTCGGTTGCATAATCTGAATAAAGCTGAATACATATATTTTTCCTTCTGAGTGTAAAAGTGACGAAGTGTTAGGTGTGATTTAGGTATGTAACAAGCCCATGCGTTTTTAGCTATAGACCGTAACGAGGTTCCTTTTATAAGGATAATATTTTGTTGACATGCATCTTACTAAATATTTTTGACGTATATGTGCTTGCAATCTATGTAACACATCAATACATACACACATACATATATAAGGAAAAACTTTTCTTGGTTTCTCGTTTTGAATGTATTTGTGTTAACTACATATAGCTTTAAGCAGACCACAAAGACCCCAATAATTCCAACCTTTTATTCTCATGAACTGCATACTCACTCATACCACTATTAAATTACTAATGAATACGTTATGATTCAATTTATTTCGTCCAGTCAAATAATGAAAAAGAATCATTATTAACTGTTGTATTAATTAAAGCTTCTGGTATGTCATTTGATGAGTTGTAGGGTCAAGCGCGCCGGAAAAGCCGAGCACTGTTGGGCCCATTGATCATGCAGGCACGGTTACAACTGCAAACACCGCTGTTCCATCCTCGCCGCTTCATCAGATAACCATTACTACATCTGCCGCCACCGCCGGAAATATGATCTCCGATCAAAATAAAGGAAGACGATTTGGTTTTGCAAGAAAGTCGAGTTTTAAACGCTCTCACACTTCTTGGATGCTTGATCCCAAGAAAATCGTCCTCTTCTGTGCAACTTTGTAAGTATTATATCACTCCCTTATAATATACTATTTACATATATAACTAGATACTAGATTTTGATCCGCGGCGCGGATTTTTTTGGATTATAAATAAAATTTGAAGTTGTTCAAAAAAAAATTGACCCGTTGAATTATAAATAAAATTTGAAATTATTCAATAGTTGCTAATAAATATGAACCGTCTATGAACCGTTTATGATTAGCTGTTAGTTACTATTTTATTGCGTTTATATATGTTGTAATTATTAAAGCAAATTAATGACAAAATCTTAGGAGGATCTTATAGATTAATAATAATGTTGTATAGTTAGAGATAATAAAGGTAAGAATAAAAAAAATTTAAGTCTAGTGAAAGGGTCCAACAATTTTACATAAGTAGATTTTTCGGAATGTTTCTCTTTTAATAGTATAGATTTAAACTTATGGAATACAAAATGTTTTAAAATAAAGTATATAACTCAAAATGCAAACATCTATAGTTATTTACGAGAAAAAAGTATCTGTAACAGTATATTTAGTTTCAATTTTCCGGATTGCATATGGTTCAATTCTAGTAGTAATTCATTTTAGCCATTTATTGAGTTTAAACGTTTGACTTAATTAAACACACACATACACACACACACAGACACACACACACACACACATATATATATATATATATATTACTATGTCATGTACGAATATGCTACTGAAAATGGGAGTATCTTTCACAATTTAATAAGTAAAGTTGTTTTGGACGAATATCAAATACTGATGGAATGTTAAATTTTTGTGACAGGTCAAGCATGGGATCAATATTGCTAATCATATTTACTCTCTCGATCAGCAAGTCTAATCCAGGAGATATGCCTCTAGACTAATAGTGACCGTCCTCAGTTTGTGGCTATAGAGCATGCGATAATCTCACCGACCTATATTTATAAAAACGAAGAGCGTAAGGTTGTGACAATATATATTTTGTTATATTTATAATAAAAATGAAAAAAAAAATAGCAAGACACAGAAAGTGCATGGGGAGTGGGCACGCCGCACGCACGAGACCATTTAAGAAGATTGGAAAAGAAAGCTTTAAGACAAGTTTATGAGCATTGTGACAAAGACAGAGAATCTTCTCTTCTTTTCCTTTTCTTTGTTTTCAAATTTTATTTAGTATGTGTTTTTCAGTTTTGGTGTATTTCTTTTATGTATATGTATATCAGTTGGCATGAGCTTTTTAAGTTTCAGTTTGGGTTCACTTATAGAAATTTCGAGCCGTGTTAGAATTGACCATCTTTAACAAATAGAACCTACACAAGCGTGGAGCATTTAAAGAGTCTCCGCATGCTATTCACGTAAGCTATACCTTATTTAGGTGTCTTTAAGTATTTGAAACATAAAGTAACATTTCCCTTTCATAGACCAAGTTGCAAGAATATATTACCTGCGAAACTATATACATTATATAAAACATTTTCAATTTTGGTGATAACAACCAAAGCTAAAACGTGGTTTCAAAAAGTTTGATGTTGAAATGCTGCCAAATCAAGTACAAAACTCCTATACAAGTTAAGGTGTGGATTTTACGGTAAGAAATGGGGAGGGCGATGGATAGTACAGATATTTGCAGTTGTTGATCACAGCTGAGATGGTAAAAATAATCAGACTTTTAAAGAGAAAAAAGACTGTTTATAATTTTATATACACTTTAGCCACTTAGTTATTTTAGTTGCTGTAATTTTTGTTGGTTTAAACTTGGAGTTAGCTTGAAACACAGGGTATCCTAATCCTAATTTGTTATGTTTATCTAAAGGGATTAGAAAATATTGGAAGTGTTACTTCTATTAAGATTATGAGTTATCTAGTCTTATATATATTGATGGATATGTTGTTGTATCAATCACACGAATTGCGTGAGTGATTGGCTTTGGCTTTGAAATTGTTTTGCTAAAGCTTTGAGTGATTAATAAGAGAAGAACTTCTTGTTAAAGTGAGATTGAGATTCTATAGTTGGTATCAGAGCTAACTATTGAAATCTAAATCGTGAGTAACAGACCTTACTGAGAAGATGACCATGGCTGATGTGAAAGATGAAACCGAGACAAGCAACAAAGAAGCGGGACCTTCGTCCATCAAGTTTCCAATGCTAACTTCTTCAAACTACACTGTTTGGGCTATGAGGATGAAAATCGCCTTCAAGGTTAACAAAGTTTGGGAAACTATTGATTTTGGCAGTAAGCATGAAGAGAAGAATAATATGGCTATCGCCTTAATCTTTCAATCTATACCGGAGGCATTGACGCTGCAAGTGGGAAACCTCGACACAGCCAAATCCGTCTGGGACGCGATTCAAGTTCGCCACGTTGGAGCCTAAAGAGTACAAGAGGCACGACTACAGACATTAATGGCAGATTTTGATAAGCTCAAGATGAATGAAGAAGATAGCATTGATACCTTCATCGGCAAGCTAACTGAAATATCGTCAAAATCAGCTTTTCTAGGAGAAAACATAGAAGAGCCAAAACTTGTCAATAAATTCTTGAAAATTTTGCCAAGGAAAAAGTACATACACATGGTTGCATCTCTTGAACAAGTTTTGGATCTTAATACAACTAGTTTTGAAGATATAGTCGGAAGATTAAAGGCGTATGAGGAGAGAATAAGCGAGGAAGAATAAGAACAGCATGATGATCATGGAAAGCTGATATATGCTAGTGAATCCCAGCAAGAGAGCTATGCAAATAGAGGAAGAGGATGTGGTGTACGAGGAAACTGGAGAGGAGGAAGAGGCCGAGGACGTGTAGGAGGATTCTCTGCACAAAAGGAAGCTTGGAAACAGAGACAAGAGTCACATTAGATGCTTCAACTGTGATAAGCTCGGCCATTATGCATCTGAGTGCCCCAACAAATTGCTTAAATTACAAGAAACCATTGAGAAGAAGGAAGAAGATACACAAGAAGCAGATGAATAATGATGCATGAAGTGGTGTATCTTAATGAGAAGAAGGTGAAACCGAGTGACTTTGAGATCAAAGGAGACATGGAGAATGTGTGGTACTTTGACAATGGAGCAAGCAATCACATGAGTGGAAACCAAAAGTTTTTCTATAAACTTGATGAAGAAGTTACAAAGAAGGTACGATTCGAAGACGATTCCCGTATTGATATCAAAGGAAAAGGCTCAATCAGGTTCATCTTAGATGGAGGAGAGAAGAAAACGTTGAGCAATGTCTACTACATACCTAGATTACGGAGCAACATTGTGAGCTTAGGACAAGCCACTGAAGCTTGATGCGAGGTAAGTATGAAGAATGACGTACTGATGCTCTTTGATCGAACATGGTATCTAATGATTAAGACCTCAAGATCAAAGAACCGTTTGTATAAAGTGAGCCTGTAAGCAGATATTATCGAATGTTTACAAATTGCAACAACTACTGAGAAAATAAAGGTGATGATAAGCAAGGAGCTGGTGGTCGGCATACCTGATATAGTCATCAAGAAGGAAACATGTGTATCGTGCTTGCTTGGGAAGCAAACACGGAAATCATTCCCGCAAGTTACATCGTATAGAGCTGCACATCCTCTTGAACTTGTTCATGGAGACCTTTGTGGGCCTATCACTCCTACCACACCTGGAAAGAAGTGCCACATGTTTTTGTTAATTGACGACTTCTCAAGATACATGTGGACCGTGTTACTTAAGGAGAAGAGTGAGGCTTTAAGCAAATTCAAAGCATTCAAAAGGCTTGCAGAACAAGAAACATGGGTGACAGTAAAAACGTTTCAATCAGATAGAGTAGGAGAGTTCATGTCTCATGAGTTTGATAGCTACTGCAAGGCGAATGGGATCAACAGAAATATGACAGCTCCGAATTCTCCACAGCAAAACGAAGTTGTCGAACGATGAAATCGTACTTTACTTGAGATGACCAGAAGTTTGTTGAAACACATGACTGTACCAAATATGTTGTGGGGAGAAGCGGTTACACATGCCACCTATCTACTCAACAGAGTCGCTACAAGATCTTTGCTTGGACACTTACAAGTCGTAGGATATGTTTGCGAGAAGGTGATCATACGAGATTACGAGTTGATAACAAATCGGCGATTGTGCTCACTAAGAATCTTGTTTTCCATGGACGAAGTAAACACATCCACATGAGGTTTCACTTTATACGAGAATGTGTTGAGAATGATCAAGTTGAAGTATAGCATGTTCCAGGAAGTGAACAAAGAGCTGATATACTTACAAAGTCGCTTAGCTGAGTTTGATTCAAGGAGATGAAGGAATTTATTGAAGTCCAAGTCATGTGTGAAAATAAAGTCAAGCTTAAGGGGGGAAATGTTGGTTTAAACTTGGAGTTAGCTTGAAACACAAGCTATCCTAATCCTAGCTTGTTATTTTTATCTAAAAGGATTAGGAACTATTGGAAGTGTTATTTCTATTAGGATTATGAGTTATCTAGTCTTATATATATTGATCTATATGTTGTTGAATCAATAACGAATTGTGTGAGTGATTGGCTTTGGCTTTAAAATTGTTTTGCTAAAGCTTTGAGTGATTAACAAGAAAATGACTTCTTGTTTAAGTGATTGAGATTCTAAAATTTTGTCATTGGTCAAGCCACAACCAACTTTTCTTGACTAACTAGACTGCTCAAACTACTTCATATTACTAGCATGCACATCTAACATTTAAATAATTTACTATTTAATCATATTAGATATGATACATTGCATATCATTGAATGGAAAACCTGAATAGAGTTAGTATACTACAAACAAATGTATATTTTACGAATTTGTATTGTTGTTCATTATGTCATAGTATCCGAATTTAAACCCAACAGTATGCATATATGAATTGTAGACCATAAAAAGTAATACACCTGTTACATATCCAATTGTTATGAGTTTATAAGTTTAGTTATTAATTTGATAGTTAATTAGTTGAAACTTTCATTTATCACATAATTTGTTATATTTCTCAATAGTTTTGTGGAGAAACAAGATATTGATTCAATTCTCTTTCAGCCTGGGCTAGCAAATATATTTCTATGGACATTAGCTTTGACCCATACATAATATATGGTTATTATAAAATGTATAAATGGGCTCTATTGCTTTGTCCCTCATCGTAAAGCCTCAGAACCACTGCCGCAGTTTACTCGATTGCTCTTTCTGTCACTTCTTCAAAACAAAACAATTCAATTTATTTTTCTTCATCAAATCTTTTGTAATATCAAAACAATATTTAGTCTTACGGAACGTTTATACGATTTTTTCTTCTTGAGATATATTTTTTCTTCAACAAGACTCAAACTGGCCAAACCTTAACCAACCACTTAAATAAGAATTTGGACTTCTGTTTAACTTTTATATCAGATCAATACTCCCTATATCTTATATATTAAAACAGAAGTCACAACCTTGATTCATGTGTGATTTTTTTAAAAATGGACTTAATGGACCTGTTCATAGAAATTCATACTATATTTTAATTCAAACTAATAATAAATATAATTTTTAAAATATTTTAATCATAGTATCTTTTGATATCTTTTCATTTTAAATATAAATATATTTACTTTAAAATTCTAACAAATCTGTTTAAAAAGATTTATACAAGATCTTCATTTTTGAAATTATATTTAAATATTTTCACTAATTTTGAAATTAGTTTAAAAAATATTATTATACATTAATATATTCAGTTATATAAAATAAAAAATAAAAAAAATCTATAATATTTTAGTTATTATATAATCATAATCAATCATATTAAATTAAAATTATTATATTGAGCTAAATATAATAAAATTGTATTAAATTTACATATTTATATATTTTATTTTCGTAATTATAAAATATTTATGTTCAAAAATAAAATCTAATATGTTGGTAAGATGGGTTAACATTATCAAACTATATAATACATGTATAAAAATTAACATGTATTTCTTTAAAGTTAATAAAATAAAATCTTTGTAACTACTTTAATCATAATATATTTTCATTTTAAATATAATATATATTTATATATTATATTTTAAAAATTCTAATAAATTTGTGTAATATTTAAAAAATAACTTAATGTATTTTAAGTTATCGTTTAGAAATGAAAATAAATAAATTATATTCTATTTTATCTACTTTTATAGTCATGATCATGTTAAAATATAATTATTATACTAAAATAAATATGATAAAATTATATTCAATTGATAAATTTATAAATATATAAACTATTTATTAAAAATATAATATGATGATAGAACGACTTAAAATTAACAAACTATATAATACATGTCTAAAAATTAACATATCTTACACTTTTATATATACAATAATAAATTATTTAAAATGAATAAGCATAAAAATATTGGTAAAAAGAAATCCAGTTTTGAAATACGGGTCAGAATTTAGCATAAATTAAATACAAAATATTTTTTAAATATATTTTTTCATGAATATATTAATTTGCTTAATAATTAAATGCAAATACAATAAGATAAATATATAATAAGAAGTGGTAAATACATAAGGTTTAAACAATTAATTAATTATAACATGTATATTATAAAATTATTGTATTTGAAATAGTTATATAAATATTTAAATATATGATTAACATTAAAAATATATACCACTTATGTTCTAAAACAATAATTTATGTATAGAAAAGTGAAAACAAACACCCGTGCGGTTGCACGGGTCAATATCTAGTTTTATTTTAAATGTCGTTTTATTTACACATACAAATTAAAAAATATTTACTTTTTTATATTTTTCAATAAAAACATCACTAATTATATACATTAATCATAAATCAACCAATAAAAAATAAGATAGAGAATATCTTTTACAGTCAACCCAAATCTCCGTTTTAACATAATTGATTTTACAATTGATTTTGACTGAATGTGGATTACCAGTTTACCTAGAATACAACATTTATTAAGAAAATTCAACCAAAACTTATATGAAAAAAATCAAAACATATAAATAATAGACCCTAAGAATACATTAAAGCTGGGTGTATAAATTAGTAGATATCATTAATGAACCTAGGGAGGCCAACTTTATAACCAAGCTTCTTAACATCTTCTTGAACTTGCTGTCTGAATTCTCCGAAGCTGAAATTTCTATAAGCAGGACAATCACCTGAACACTCTATAACGGCGTCGTATGATGGACATAGAAAATACGCCGTTGAGAATCTCTCAACCGTTGGATTCGTCATCACACGATGTTCCACACTTTTGTACATGCCATTACTCCATGCCTAGCAAAAAACACATATATAGAATCTTAAAAACATTTTAATACGCTGCCTTAATGATGGATGCGGATGGATCCACAATGACATCAAAGCTATATATATAAGAAATCCACTTTCGATTAGGCTTCCGTATCTCCTAAACCGAACGGTCCGAACCTAAACCTAACTAAACGTGATTAAATACTCTTCACCATTCTTAAATACCTGAAATAAGTCACCAATATTGATAATGAGAGCACGAGGGTTAGGTTTAACGGCGATCCATCTATCGTCTTTGATGAGTTGGAGTCCTCCGACTTGGTCTTGATACAAGATTGTGAGGAAATCACTGTCCGTGTGTGGCATCAAACCATACACCTCCGATGGGTTCGGACATGGTGGATAACGGTTCATCCTTAGATAACATGTGTTTCTCACACAGGTTTTTTTGAAGAAACTTGATTTCCGTCCTGATTTCTCTGCGAGGACCTCTGCTAATGAATATGCCAGAGCCTCGGATTCTGAAGCAAATTTTTCCATTGTTGAGCTGCGATATAAAATGTACATATTATAACTAAGGTTAATTTATTATAGAGACAAATAAATCATGTTAAATAAATTAGGTGAAATAATTGCGAAAGCCATGAACCTTTCTTGTTCCTTTTGTTTAATCCAAGCCATGAATTGTTCATTTGTTTTAACGTAGAATTGCTAAGATTTTTTTTTAGTAAACCATGAATTGAAGTTATGATAAGAAAATGTAAAATATTATTATTATTATTATTTAATGGTAGAATGATATACCATAAATAATTATTTCACGGTAATTATTTGATTTGGTAGACAATTGTGGAAATTATTTGATTTGCTGATTTTTTTGTGAAGATACAAAATTCACCTAACAAAAGAAACACTTAAGGTTATTTTTTATTTGTGTCACATATTTAAGCAAAAGATATGCTATTTTTTATATCTTTCTAATCTTATGGGAATACCATGAAGACGCAACACAGGCATTTGGCAGTTTATCAAGCACAATGAAAATTGTTGCTATTGGTGTGGCGTATATAATATCACAGGTGCATGTAACAAACATGGAAGAGATTCATGATGCAGTTTATAAGTAAGACATGCATGTTAGTTATAATAGAAGGGTCCTAAAACAGGGGAGATAGACTGAAACAAGACGAGAAGAAAAGAAAAATGTTTAATAGGTTGGGAAGAGAGGTACGTGTACGTGTCTAACCCATTGGTTTTCTATGATAGGTATATCTCCTATCTGTCAGGAACATGAGATCCTTTGCAAATTTCGGGTCTACTATATCATTTCTCTTTTCGGATACATTACATATGCATGTATAGAGTGACCATCTTTGGCCACTAGAATGATGAACTCTATACACTTAACCGGCTGGATTTGTTGGCCACTAGCTATATACAATAAAATCTCTGATAAATTAATTATGTTAGAACTACAATATTTTATTATTTTATAAAGTTATTAACTTTTATATAATAGGAGTATAACTAAAATTTGTTTATTGTAAAATAAAACAAGTTTACATAAAATTTAAATTTGACTTTCATATTATTCTTATATGATAATTTGGTGTATAACATATATGTAGTGTGTTTTGTAGCTGATTTGACAAAATAATATTAAAGTAATTTTAATTTGTAAGAAAATTTTGAGATAAATTTCACTCTGAATACAAACAAATAATTAAAAAATTATATATCTTTTATAAACTTTGTAAGTATCATTTATTAGTTTAATGTGACCATATATTTGGATAGGATTTTCGAAAATTTATTATTTTATATATAGTCTCATATTTTGAACTGATCCAATATTCAAGACTAAAGTTCATATTAATTTATAGAGTTTGTACTGTACATATATATTCTTTTGTTTTGTTGGAAAAGATGAATGATCGTTTCTGTTTCGACGTCATTGTTAAGATTGAGGATCATCTAATTTTTTTAAAAATAAAAAGATATCTGGATATAGAGGTTTCAAGTGTGTATAATAGAAGCACTAGAAAAAAGCAACCATAAAACTTCTTAAACAAAGTATCGGACTCTAATGTCTAATCGAACTTTTATAGAAAATGATCATTTGTTTTGGCTTCGGCAATTAGTTTGTTTTTGTTGAAACGGCAAACGAACTCTGGAATTCTAATTTAGACTAATCCTGGATGAATGTACCTTAAAATCCTGTGTTCTATATACAGTTTATTGGATTACGACATCTATTAAAATGTCATGGAATAGTGTTTCGAGTTCCCCCAAAGTATTCGTTTTTCGAAGAGAAAATAACTTCTTTTTTTGTAACTTGGCTTTTTTTTTATTGGATTAAGATATATTATACATAACTTTTAGAATTTAGTCAAATTGCAACTAATAGTGACTTATCATGAAATGCCAACTATATGAAAGGTGGTGGCAAGGGGATGTGGTCACACACACATAAGCTAAAACTGCATAAGATGTGTATGACAACCACATGCGTGAGAATACTAGTACATGTACAGATTCCAGCGCACATATTCATACGCGCTCATAACAAGATAATCTATGCGTGTATTGTGTATATATATATATAGCCTGGCATGTTCAAGTACTTCTTCTTTCCTTCCATAATTCCATTAGTCGTCTTTTCTTAAGAGACATTTATCTCGTGACCATATAGTACTGGAATCTATATTGTCAAAGTGTACTATGTGTTATAATGAACGTACCTAAGCTTTTATAGAGTTTTTTGTTTTTCAACAAGATTATAGAGGTTCTGAACACATTTTAAAAAGTATTTCTTCATAATCAAACATCACATAAGAAGAAAATTAAGAAGATTAATTAATCCACATTGACGGGAAAAGGAAAATTATCCTACTTGAACAAAATATATGTTAGATAACCAAGGTATATATACTAAATGTAAAGTATTTTAGGTTCATACAAATGTTTTACTATTGATGAAAACAGTTTATGTATTGTAGATTCATAACATGTGTATATATTATTGGTAATTTTTATTCAGATCTATGTAGGCATGCATGTTAAAAGTTTGAAAACTTTCAGATGTAAACGCATGTCGAATGTGTAATATTTGTATTTTATTATAAAGGCTATTCCACTATCTGTTTTCTAATGAGTTGATTGATGGGGTTTTTTCAACCACGAATTGGTTAATGGTTCTTCGTTATTAATCCCAAGAATAGGTTAGCGTATACAGAATCATAATGTGCCGCAACTGGTGCAGAATAATTCGAAGAAGTTTATTTCCCGAAACTAACAATGCTAGCTCATTTACATTTACAGAATATTTCATGTTTGAAGTGCTTGACGAAATTCTTTAGCATATGATAGGAGCCAAAGAATAAAACCAACATTAGAACTAGCTAGGTTTAAATTAATTACGTAACTATGCTCTGAGTACATGTTCTGAAGTCATAATATTTTCTATCATTTTTTTGTTTGGAAGTATTAATATTTATTTATTCATTATATTTTCACATGCCAACTTGCTATCTATAAATTAAACATTCAAAAATAGTATTAAAAATGGGAAACAGAGACACACATGAGAGATGGAGAATATATCTTTGACCCAGCCTCAAAAACTTTTTAGGATTTTCTTTTATGTATGTGGACTAAATAGTAATTAAATAGAAATGAGAACACTCTATTATATGCTTCAAAACCGCCAAATATTGAATAAATCTAGGTGATGATGATATGTTATTAGAAGGTAGCTAAATTTTAAGTTAGTAAAAATTAAGATTAAGTGGAAAGTTATCAACATTTCCTTATTGGAAAATGTCCTCCAAATAAATTTTAAAACAATCTGAATATTAAAATTTTAGAAGTATGTAAATTAACAATAAAAGTTAATTAATAACACAATATTTGTGTACCTGAGCGTAGTAAAGTACTTGTTGTCAGAAATATCTGTCATGGGAACATGAAATGCCTCTGACCAAGAAAGCTGCCGTACACAAGTGGCTGACGGCGTTCCCCACCGGTAACTCCCGGTGGAAAACTTCTCCGACTTGCTTTTCTTGTCAAATGGTTCTCTAAAAACCCTAATTTGCTCTTGTCTCATCTTCTCCAACACATCCATTGATATTCCATGGTTGATCACTTGGAAAAATCCCCACTCCCTAGAAGCGCTAGCAATGTCTTGCTTACACTTCTCCCTCTCCTTCTCGGCTCCATTGATCAGACGGCTAACGTCAATCAATGGGAGCTCCACCTCTTCAACGACAGCAGTGACATGGAAGCTAAAAGGTGTTTGCGGGACACTGTTTTCTGTGTTTTTGATCTGTTTATACAAAAGGGTTTTGTATGTTTCGTTGAATGGTGGATCCATGAGAATCAACTAAGAGAGATCTACGAAGAAGAGTGAGAGGTAGAGAGAATTATGGGAAGTGAAAATTATCAAAATACGTGTTGTGGTGAGAGACACAATTCTTATATTTATATACACGCTCACCTATCTGCATATATATATGTGTACGAGTTCAATTTTCATATTTTGATTTTTAGTATATAAACCATGTTGATAAAAATGAATGTAAAAAAGGAAAATTTGTTTGCCGCCCATTGATGACCTTGTTAATTACTCACTTTACATGAGTTGATATCCGTTAACGAATAGACATTTGGACGTGTGAATAGTAAGCACATTATGTTGCTACGTCTAACGAGTATGATGATTTTTGGTAGCAAATAATTAATAATAGTTAGAAAGTGGATAGTTACTTAACAATTTTTTTTTAAATACTCTTGAGATTACAATTTTCTGTCAAATATCGGTATGTATGAGATGTTTAAGTTGACAGTAATTAAAGGAAAAATCTCAGAAAAATACGATATGGGTATAATGTTTACATTTGTATACATATGGTGGACAAGATACGATAATGGGGATTAATAAATTTGGTATTATTAGAATAAAGTAAGTTGGGGCTGTCTTAGAGAACATGATGTTGTTTCATATTCAAAGGTTTGAATATTTGCTTGTCTGGACACCGTCCTTTGTTTCTCATGTTTTCACTCCCTTCTATGTGGTACTGTTTTTTTTTTCTACTAATCAAAAGATTAATCTATACGTCATTGGATAGACCAATTAATTTTAAAACATTATTATGCACTGTTTAATTCAGTATGCAGTAATCCAAAAGCTGAAATTAAACAAATAAAGATAAATTTATGGAAGCAGGAGAAGCTTGGAGTCCAAGAAAAAGAAACACAACGACTTTTAGTTTGCGTTCTCATGTATATTAACGGTAACATAGTTTATATATATGTACTTTATTTTTCCTTACCTAATTATTTATCTGCACTACCTTGAAAAAGTAAGGGAAAAGAAAGAAGAAATAAATGAGAGAAAATGTTGATTCCGGAGGAAAACTTTTACTCTAAGAAAATAAGAAGGAAAAAAAATTGTTCTAAAAACCACAGAAAGACAAAAAATAATGTTTCCTTCCCACCAGTGTAAATGTTTTTATTTATGTGTATGAATATGAGCGTATTATAGCAAAAAAAAAAACACATTGTTGCCCTTTTATTTTAGGGGAAGTTTCATGTTTCCGCTTTCTTGATATTACTATTCATGTTTATCATCATTAAAGAGATATTTTCAAAATACTTTATTTATTAAGTGATAAAAAACTCTTATATCATTGTTCAATATATATAATAAATAGTTATTTAAATAAAAAATTGAATTTGTTTTTCAAAATTTCTTTTTCAAAATCGAAAATTATTTTTAAAACTATTTTTTTAAAACATATTTTTTATATATTTTTATATATTATAAGTATTTATTTATATATTTATCAAAATCTTAAATTTCACATTCCAAAAACTCTATACCACCCTTCAAATTTAAAGTTCTAAACCCTAAGTCTAAAACTGAGGATAAAAATGGTTAGTGTAAACATGAAAAGTAATATTATAAATATAGTATTTTTGACAATTTCCCTTAATTTATTTTACTCTAATATGATATACCAGTCAGAACCATAATTGAATTTATTTGAATTGTAATTTTTTATTATTATTGTGACTAAAAATTAAAAAGTAAAATATAATCTTATAAACAAAAAACATATAGGTAACAGTTCCTACCAAAAAATATTATAGAAAACATTTCACATTAATCTTTAATTATTAAGATATTCTTAACCAAACCAGTATATAACTTGTTTAAATGTTTAACAAATTAATAATTTTATAATAATATACATTTATTATTTAACATCATCATCCAATATTTATTCCACTGCACTGATTTGTTTTCTGCTCTTCTTATTTTGATTTGTGTTTTGCTTGACCATGCCGAAAATATGGTCGTATGTTTAGTTTTTAGGAAAACTAGATTTAATAACTAAAGGGAAATTGCACTCAGTAGCTACCAAACAATTAATAATTAAGAATATAACCAAAAAATAAAAAGCCTCTAACATTCCTACAATATATACTATATTACCCTTCTTAATTATCTATTTCTTTTTTGTTTTATTTTTCTTCTGGTAAACTATAAGCTTCTTCTTCCCTAATTATTATCACATACTCTGTTACTATCATTCTTCGCAGAATCTTCACACCACCTCTGTTATGGAAAACCATCGCCTATTTTATATCCACGAATACTGATTCTTGTATAACCAGGACAACTGTTTTCTCCATAACCACCACCCTACCACACATCCGCAATGATCAGCGCCACAAAATCCGTAATACTATTCTATTTAGTTATTCCATACCATTCAGTTTGTTCCATACCCTTGATATTGGGTTATGGTTTATATTTTCTTTTAGGGTTTAATGATTAGTGTTTTAGGTTTAGTTTATGAGAGGTTTGAGTTGATGTTGGGGTAAACATTACCTTCTTCCATGTAATCATAGACATTTCAGAATTTGAACAATATGTACTATTCTATTTTAATATTGTTTTATATTATGTACTATGTGCATATTTTGATATTTAGGTTAGGGTTTATATTTCCTTTTAGGGTTTAGAGGTTAGTGTTTTGGGTTTAGTTTATGGAAGGTTTGAGTTAACGTTGGAGTAATTATTACATCTTTCCTTGCAATCATATACATTTCAAAATTTGAATAATATGTACTAGACTATTTGATATGTTCTATTCTATTTATAATGTCTCTTTCTTCAACCACTTTAATTATGTCAGTAATCACCACGAGCACCACCACAACCATAGTAATCTCTATCATGAAAGATCACATTTTTCATGTGTCTACGACCGCTTCATTCTCCATAACCACTACCACCATAGTTTTCACATCCGTTGCGGTAACCACCACCATCTATCCTCCATTGTTGAGCACCACTGATTTTCTTACCAAATACAGTTTTGATTTTTTAGGTTCACATATTTTTCACCATCAATGTCATCATTCTTTTTTCACCTACAACTTGTTATAAAAAAAGAAAAAAAACCGGATGAAACTTGGAAAAATTGTCAGTGACTTAATAATATCAAAATCATAGCTATATTCTTCATTTTACCTCCAAAATTGGCTATTTGGTAAATTAACCCATAATTAAAAACACAAATTCATTAACTACCCAAAAACATTTCCTCTCTTACTTTTTTTTTCATATCTCTCTATCATTTTTCTACAAATTTAATTTCTATTTTTTGGTTATTTGACAAATAAGTCCTAATTTTTATTCGTTTTACTTTTCTTATTTTTCTATTTATTTACAAAAATAAGATATTTTCATTAATTGCATCTTTTTCTTGTTCTGCAATTCGTATCATGCTATAAAAGGCTTTAGACAATTCGTTGCTTGCATCCATTCAGATCGAAAAGGAGGCGTGGCTATGGGATAGGTGAAGAAAGTGATAATTTAAGTAAGCCTAGGAAGGCACTTTACAGATTAATTAGTCCACATATCAATCTGGTCCACATATCATTTTCAGTTAAACTGTGTTTTTGTGGTTTATCCTAATCCTATAATAACAGTTTACGGACATTATATACAACAGTATGTATAATATGCTGTATAGAGTTACATCACAACCACTATTATGTATCTTTCAGTTGACTTAAAAAAATTAAGGTATACTGGTAAGAGGTCCTATTCGAATGAGCAAATAATAAAAATAAAACTATTCCCTAATTTCATTTTTTTGTAACTTGGCATAATTTCATATTTTTTATAGCAATATTTGTATTTATTACGAACTCACGCTATAGCACCAAATTACGATTTTGATATAATTTGGTATACCTTAACTAAATAAATTATGCGCTATAACTTTAATTTATTTCACAGTAGTACAAAATATTTTTTTAGTTTACAGTATTATAAAATATTTTTATTTTACAGTAGTATAAAATATTTTTTTACTTTTGTGGAATAACATCTGTTTAATATTGAATAATCTATTTTCTTAATGTTTTATTATTGAAGTTATAATTATCTCTTTAAAACCACTGATTAATGAAAGTATAACATGATTAGCATGATCATGTTCAGTTGATCCGTCTCCCATTAGTAGGATCGCATGTTCTATGTTATATATTACGTGTTGTATATTGCATGTTTTTTTTAGTTCAAGAAGTTTTAAATCGTATATTACGTGTTGTATATTGCATGTTTTTTAAGACAAGAGCCAGTTGATCTTTTTTTTCCCTGCAGTATCACTTTCTAATAGTTTGTTAAATATGAATGTGGCTGAAATCAAATGAGTTGTCTGAAACATAAATTGATCAACCATTCCAATCGTTTGCAAATGATAATGCTGATGTAATCCATAGAATCTTGCATGTGGGCTCCACTACTTTTTATATTTAAGCCCATTTATGTGCATGGTCGCTCAAGTTTTTATCACTCATCGACTCTGAAAACGAATTCTTTTAGAACTCGAACGCGACTTTTTGTTAACACTAACTACTTTTATATTTAAAGCCTACAGGCAGGGAAAATTTATATTTTTGGTTTTGTAAAACCTTAGTAAAAATCGTTTCTATTTAAAATAAACATAACGTGGAAATGGAAGGAAATTGTAGCACTCGAATTATTTTTTTATGACGGTGAAAGTTATAAACTTTAAACCATAGGTCCCAACAAGAAAAAGCCATAAAAAGGTGACATACAGAAAACATCTACTTGGCGTTTATGTTATAATCGGCTAATCTCCCAACTAGGGCTGGACAAAAAACTTGAATTCGAAAACCAAACCGAACCCGATCCAAAAAAGCAGTACTAAATCCAAACCGAAATTGATTAAATATCCGAACGGGTTTAAAATTTTGGTATCTAGAGAACCGAATCCGAACCCGACCCGAACCGAAGTATTTTTGATATCCGAATGTATCCAAAAAAAATTATATACCTAAATATATTAATTACTTTTAGATTTAATGTATTATTTATAAACATTCTAAATATATAATATACTTTTAAGTTGTCCAAATACTTGAAATTATATACCATTATTCAAAATTAAATGCTTAGAATAGTTTAAAAATACTCAAAACACCAAAAATACTTGAAATATCTATTGATTTTTTTCCTAAAATATTTAAACCAGACCAAATTAATTATCTGTTAAGTTTAGGTATTTTGACATATGTTATTCAAATTTATATGTATGTATTATTTTTTTATAGAGTTTGAAAAATTTAAAGTATATAATGAATTTAAAATTTTTAAAAATAATTTAAATGGATTATCCAAACTCGAACCGAACCCGCAAAATTCTGAACCGAATACAAACCGAAATTTAGAAATACCCGAATAGAAATAAAATATTTGATCCCAAAACCCAAAATCCGAATAGACCCGAACCGACTCTGAATGTGTACCCAAACGCCCACCCATACTCCCAACAAGTCCCGACTTTTACCTGAATATGGCAACCTATATTAATATTATATAATCTAAGTAAAACAATTAGATACGAGAAAAATCGATAAACCTATATTAATATTATATAATCTAAGTCAAAAAGTTATATATCAAACGATTTTAACGGAAAACAATTCAAAACGAAAACGAGACATTTACAAAATGTTTTGTTGTGAAACAAATACAACTACATTGATACTAACATTAAACATTAAAGAGGCTAATCTCTAAAGAGACAAAATTTATAAGACTCAAAGAGACCATCTGCACAGGGCCAACAAGCAACCACTCCAAAGGAACAATACCAAGGAAGTGCAAGGAAAGAGCAATCTCAATGGAGGGTTTTTTTTTTTGATGAAATTTTCAATTTATTGATCAATCAGAAAATGCCATTTACAAAGAATAGGCTAGCTGTAAATTGGAACTTAAACATATAAAAGAATAAAACTTTATACTAGCTAAATTTGTAAATTTCTAATCAAAGACTTCAAACCATCTCCTAAGAAGTCCATTGAACTTGTGACCTGCCTTGTAACCAAGAGAGCTAATCCGATTCTTGATACCTCTGTTAATTGTTTTGATCATTTGCTCAGTTCCCTGATGACCTTGTTGGTGCCTTCGTGTATTCCGTTCTCGCCAAATATGGTACACGACAGCCTGGAACACTAGACGAATGAGAATCATATCCATCTCATTGGACGTGCCTGCTTGAATATACCTTAGCATATCATGCCAGTCCGGGTTTATCCTCCTTCCAACCAATCGTCTCGCTAGGGTTTTACCACTAGGTTCTCAATATATATTAGTATTTAATTAAGAAATCTGTAATTAAATATTAATATTTACATATATATATATGTGTGTGTGTCTTGAGAATATCAATGGTATATTGGAGATGCTTTAAAGATTATATTGAAAGAAAATGACAAAATTTAATTGATAAAAAAAGTCAAATTTTATATTTAACTTCAAATTTTAGGTCATTTTAGAAAAACTTATAATAAATAGGTGTAAGGACACTTATTTTGACGGACATTAAGATAATCGAAATGAATGAACCAGAATCTAACATTAAAATCAAGATAATAAAATCAAGGATAATTAAGGTTTATATTTATATATCATTTTAAACAAACAATTTATTTTGGTAAAATCACTCATAGCCCATTTTATTTGTTCAGTGTACGTCTCTCCTAATTATATACTCCCTCCGTTTTTTAATATAAATCTTTTTAGATTGATGCACACAAATTAAAAAAATCATTAATTTTTTACATTTTCTAAACAAAAACATCATTAATTATTACAAATGTAGCACTTGATGATAAATTGACAATACTTCTTATCTATTGTGTGAGCATACTGAGGGCTGAATGAAGAGACTTGGAGGAACAATAACCAAATGATTTTATATTTCATCAAGAATGTTACTCATTTTGTCGGTTTAGGGGTTGATTGGCAGAGCATTAGCATAATCATTATGCTCGTTATTATCCAATCAATATTTATCGTAAAAGCACTTAAAATATATATAAAAAATTTAAAAATAATGAGATGTATAATTTATTTATTTTTATTTAATAATATAAAAACAATTTATAATTTAAAAAATTTAAAAAAATAAAAGTTATGATTAAATAATTTTAACTTTTAAAAAATAAAAATATTTCACATTTAAAATATAATGTAATCTATATAATTACACATATCATTCATTATTTTAATAACAAAACATAAATAATATATATTTACATATTATAAAATAAACATATCTATATAATTTAGAATAAATAAATTATATATCATATATTAATTTTTTATGATAATATTATATATGAATCATTTATTACTCTATCAATAAATAATAATGATAATTTATATAAATTATATACAATTAATTTATTTTATTTAATAATATCCAAAAATATTTTTATATCCAATAATATATTATATATTTTTTAAAAAAAATTACAAATAATAATATTTCACATTTAAAATTTAATTTAATTTATATAATTAAGTAAGATTCATTATTTTAATAACAAATATATTATAATATATATATATTATAATTTAATATGTTATATTAAAACAAATATATTACATACTAATTTTATGATAATTTTTAAATTGTATATTGCTACTACTCTACCAATCACTTTATTAAAAAATTTAATTAGATCATACAGCTTCTGCAACATACTGTTTCTATAGCATAATGTTATTGCTTTATCATCAGCTGTTCCTATCGAGGCCTTAATCCATGATTCGATTTTGAGTTTATTTCTTAAGGGCCGTCAAGATATCATTATCAAAATGGAAAATAGTACAATACAAGTTACAAAAAAAAAGCACAATACATATATATATATATATATGTCTGTATATTAAGTATTAAGACTATCTCCAATAGTTTACTCAATTTTTTTCTCTAATGTAGAGTAACTCTATAATAGAGTTGGATGTTCCTCCAATGGTACTTTATTTTAAAGTGAAAATAGAGTAATGAACAAAAAAATAAAAAAAGTTACTCTATATATGAAGTAAAAAATAGGTTTACACTATTATAGAGTAGAAAATAGAGTACTATTGGAATATTTTTGCTCTAAACTCTATTTTAGAGGAGAAAATATAGTGGGGTTGGAGATAACCTAACGGAATCTCCCAGTTGTGGGACTCTTGTCATATCGTATAATCATTTAATAAAATAAAATACTATCATGAGATATTGAGATCATCGTACAAAAGTTTTCTTGATTGTTGTTTGTAAGAACACATCTATCAGTAGATACTTGGATAGTATATACTTAGAGAGTATCTAAGTAATTAATAAAAAGAAAGATGTAAGAATTAGAAAAAGATTACGAAATTTTTTTAAAAGAGAAGCTTTAAGATATTTTCTAGTAACCCACAAAAACACTTGTCACTTAGTAGACTACTTAATTCCTTTTTGAACACTAAAAATTAATCAAATTACTAAATTCTACTAAAATACTATTTTTATTTTGTTTAGAATCTCATTTAAGATATCGGAGCAACAGGGTATTGATTCTACAACTCGTTAGTCATCACTCAACATGAGCATTTACAGGAAGATATAAGAAGCATGATATACTTATTTTTGTACTGACAGCAAAATATGTTATTAGAAACAAAATGTGTGACAGTGTGAGCGACTATTGACAACTAAGAATTTCGAACAAATCAAAATGTAGTTAGCTTGAACTACGATTGACGTTAGCAATTTAACCTATTAAGATAACGCGAATATTAATAGTTACAAAAAAAAAGATAACGCGAATATTAAAAAAAAAGATGGAGAAAATCAGATACCTGAAGTATGTATGACTGGCGATCGAATTAAAACGAAAAGGTCGAATTTTTTACCTCTTTATAAAACAAGAGATGATATGTGTAATTCACAATTAATCGACATGTAACGTGACAAAATAACAACACTACGAAAAGTATCTTTAGTGAAGAAAACTAGTATATACCATAAATTAATATCCGATACATTAATAAAACAATTACGTTAGTATGAGTCTATATTTGTTGATGACAAAAAAAGACTTTAAACTCTAAGGTTTGGATTAGTTAACCTTGGAGGTATAAGTGTATATTTACCTCTTTAATGAAATATTTTGGTCATTTTGATCATTAGAATCTATATTTATGACAAGAGTTTTTTAGTGCAATCCAAAGATATTTCTCTTTAATTAAATTATAAACTAATTAACATATCTACAATTTCAAAGTATCAGATATATTGTATTTTAACATTTTTATTTCATGAAGTTATTTTGTTGAATTAAATCTAATATATATCCTAGAATTTGTATCTTAAGTTAAATAATCTAATCAAAAGAAATGAAAGCTACAATTAAAAACTAAAAAAGCCATTAAACAAAAATAATTAAAGATAAAATAAAACATTTTAAATTAATAAGTCATATATTTATAAAATATTATAATTTTGACATTATTAATTTCTAAAAATCTTACATATATACCCGCCATGGGTGTCTGATAAAAATTGCGGTCCGATGTCTCATGTGCTATAATAGGCATGGGTATTCGGGTACCCGTTGGCGTTCGGATCGGATTTCGGATTTTGGTTCTTTTTTATAATACCTCCTAGATCCAATTCTAGTAAATTTGCAAGTATGGGCCGGGTTTGGATATAACACATCGGATTCGGACCAGTTTTGTATCACATCATAGAACCCATAAAGTAATCATATATCATTCGGATTCGGGTTATATCGGATCAGTTCGGATATACCCGAAATAAAATTTAAAATTTAAAATCAAAACATAAGAAATATATACTTATGCATATATAATTAAGTATTTAAAGTAGTTATTTAAATTTTAAATACTTATTGTTAGATACCATATCAAAATAAATATGAAATTGAATATTTGAAGTATATATTCATGTTTCGTATAATTATATTGTATATTAGTTTGGACATTCAGAATGGTTTCTTCGGATATCTTTTCGGATTTTTTGGTTTTTTTGGTTTTTCGGGTTCGGTTAATAACACTTCAAGTTCGGATATATTTTGTACCACCTTACAAGATCTATTCGGGTATTTTTTATATTTCGGACCAAGTATGAATCGGATTTTTTGGTTCGGGTTTGATTCGGATTTCAGATTATAGATTTTATGCACAGGCCTACGCTATACAACTACAGTATATGATGTATTATAGGGTAAGAACGGACAGATTATACGCCATTAAATCTTAATGGATCTTTTTTAATATTAGGAGGTGAAGGTCGTATATTTTCGTTGGTTAGAGATTAAACAGTTGGGATTAAACAGTTTGAGATAACATCATAACAATTCACAGTTCAAAATACAAACATCACAACAACGAAAATATTTTTCTATAAAAGGGATTAAAGCTAAAACAATATATAACCAGTTTCTTATATAGTCACTAAGTTATCACACTTTTCACATCTTGAATAACAATCTAAGGATTAAGATGAACTAGATTTTTCACCCGCACATCCGTGCAGGTAGATTTTCATTTTATAAATATATCACAGATATTATCGCAAAATTTTCAAAGATATAATTTATATTTTAATGTTATATATTGTGTAAATCTATAATGTTATTGGTTATGTTTCTTATTCGATATTATTAATGTATAATGATTTGTTTTATACATTTTACTTTATTATTAATTGTTATTATATATTAATATATTTTCGAGTTTGGTAAAATAAATTCATAGTATGAAATAAACAAATTGAGAATCTCCTTCATTTTTTTCTAATTTTTACAGACTGAATACAACACATTTTAAAATTTTATTTAGTTACTATAGAACTGATATTTTCTTAGCATAATTTATATTTCTATGTTGTTTATTTTAGTATATTGTTGGATTTTATAAGTAAATAGATTATAATAATACTATATTATTAATTATGAAATCAATCGCTGCATTAATTTAAAAATATTTTAAAATTTTATTAAGGTTTTGTTAGATTTTGTCCAACATATTTTGTTATAAGTAAAAGTAAAATTTAAATTTACAGTTAAAATTTATTTATTAATATCTATATAATTTATAAGATTTTTTAGAAATGTTATATATTAAATATATTAACTTAAATAATCAAATAGATGTAATTGATGAAATAGACCTAGTATGAATTTTTATGGTATTTTTTTTAATAAAGATGATATAGAATATAATTATAAAATTTGAAAAATAGCATACACTTTTATTTTATTTTGTTTTATAATAAAATTTTATTTAAATTAATGTATAATAGTATATATTATTAATTACAAAATTAATCAATGGTATTAATTTAAACAAAATATTTTAAATTTTTAAAAAGATTTTGTTAGATTTTTCTCAATATTTTGTTAAAACTAAAGATAAAATTTAATTTACAGTTAAAATTGATTTATTATTAATATCTTTATATATTTAATAGATTAATATAAATAATTAAATAAATATAATTAATGAAATGAACTTAATAAAGCTAATATGATTTTTTTATGGTAGATAAAAATGGTAATTGTATTTTAATAGAGAAGATGCTTTATTAGATTCTGGATAAGTGACGCATAAGAAATATCATATCATAAGGACATGATTTACACTTTGGACAATTCAAAAGTCTACGCCGTAATTAGTCTTTGATCGATTTGGCAAATCCGACGTGAACTACAAAAACTGAAAAGACATAAGAAGTGACACATACATTGCAAACGTGCCTCGGGCATATGGAGGATACTTGGTTCATTAATATACACAGATTAGAGGCCACATCACACCTGCTCAATAATCTTATGTGAATAAACATATAAGGAAAATTTAATATCTTGGCCGGATTCGTACGTTGTCTACCGAACAATCCATCAATCCATTTAAAACATGAACTAGATTTTGATCCGTACGCCCGTGCGAATGTATTTTTTTTAAAAAACATGATGCTATTTGATTTTTATGTCACTATTTAGGGCTGGGCAAAAAATTCCAATTCGAAGAATTGAACTGATCCCAATCCGAATAAGTAGTACTTAATCCGAACCGGAATTGATTAAATATCCGAATTATTCAAAATTTTGGTATTTAAAGAACTGAAATCTAATCCGATCCGAACTGAAGTAATTATCATCTATCCAAATATTTAAACCAAACCTATTTAAATTGGTTATCCAAATTCGAACCAAATCTTCAAAGATCTGAACTGAACACGAAATCCCAAAAAGATCCGAAAACAAATCCGAACGCCCACCCCTAATCACTATTATATATATGTTACAAAATATGTGTTATCATATAATTAATCGTATTTTATACGTACCATCAAATAAGTTTTTTTATAATTAATAATATTTTATACGTACAATTATATAAATAATCACATATTATATTTTAAATTTAATGTGAAATATAAAAACCAAAATTTAAGTTGGTGTTTGAAATTGAGCTTTGTATTGTATTTTTCTTATATATATTGAAAATGTTTTTATAATAGTTATTAGAAAATATGTTAGTAAAAATTAAATTTTGAATATATGTATATTTTTGAATGAATTTTTGATATAAATCAATTTTAAATTATTATTTTGATTTGAATATATATATATATATATATCAAGTAACATAGACTCATTACTTTTTAATATAATGTAATGGACTTCTAATTTTTTTAGTTGTATAAGCCCATTATTTTTTTTCCTAATTTACTGTTATACATGTTTCCAAACAATACTATTTTTTTAAACTACTATCTATATTGCCAAACAATATCAATGTGTACTTCAACTTTAATAATATATATGCTCATTTATATTATTTTCATAAATTAGTTTTCATGTTTATCGAGCAGGTAAAATTTCATACACAATTTATATTATATCAACAGAAACATATTTACATTAAAGAAAATTGGATTTGGTTGCAACTTACAATCATAAAGTTTACAAATGACAATAGAGCATTTAAAGCAAAATTCTACTTGATTTGTTTTCAAAATTTATTTTCATAAATTAATTTTCATGTTTATTGAGCAGGTAAAATTTCATTCACAATTTATATTTTATCAACAAAAACATATTTACATTAAAGAAAATTTGATTCGGTTGCAACTTACAAGCATAAAATTTACAAATGACAATGGAGCATTTAAAGCGAAATTCTACTTGTAACCAAGGTTGAATTAGTTGTTGCTTCTTGCATGTCCAAAACCATCTTTACTGGAGTGTCCGTGGTGGTACAGTTTTTCATGATAAAAATATTAAAAATAAAATGAATAAAAGGAGAGATAAAATAATCGTTTCTCTTCTCAAAAACTCATCCAAAACTGTAAAAGACCAATTGTTTAATGACTACTAATCTAGTTTATTTAAAATAATTCTATATAAATAAAATCTTAATTAATAGAGAAATAGAACAGTTTTTCAACGATGATGATGCTGTAAGTGTCGTTGTATGGACATGATGCAAGTGATCTGGATTCAGATAACTTGATCAGTGTTGCTGATGAATATCAGGAGAAAACACTATTATATCTCACAGTTTTAGTGATGTATAATCATTAAACTAGGTTATGTGTAAATGTAATAAGAACCTCAACACTTAACTTCTTCGCTAGCATCAATTTAATTTTGGTGATACATTGACAAAAGTGACTGAACATAAGGAGGTGGTTTCTGGTCTTGAATTGGTCCAACAAATCATAGACAATAAAAACTAATAAAAGAAAAACAAAGCATGTGATGATTAGAATTACATCCAACAAAATAACCATTACCTCTGAAACCTTTGTCGGCTCATACGTGGTGACTTCCTTAATCACATGCATTTTTTTTCCCGATGCATAAATATTTTGCATAAAACAGTGTCCATTTCTGTGTGTTTTCGTCTTGTCAATGTCCATTGTTGGTTTCCTATTAAAATGTATTTTTCCTTGGAACTTGTGAAATAAATTGATCAGCCAATTGATTAGCTTCTTCTGATGATGACTTCTGGAAGAAAGTTCTCTGGAAATATACGAGACCACGTGCCACCAGACAGTAGTGTAACAGAAAACTAACAAACTGATTCACTGGTTTTGTCTCAAAACCATAAACTAAATCGTAATGTTATTATGTTCATTAATAGTGTCCATTATTATCACAATCTCCCATAGTGACCATTTAACGAAACATTAAATCTTTATCCAAAATCAAGTGTTCCCTGGTTCTACCGCTGGAAACAAACACATTCCTGTTGGGCCGGTTGGCTCTGAGCTTCAGCCCGTATGTTTATACCAAACGACCATGCACACTCTATGATCCAGCTAACCTGAGTTATGAGAAACAAGAAAACACTAACTCGCTTCTATCGTTTGTAACGCACCGTTAATGATACCAAAATAAAATAAAAAAACAGAACAGAGCTTCTAACATTTTGCATCATATTTTTTATTGAATGCAGTCCTTCAATTCCGAGGTCATGTTTCCGCTGTTTCTTGCATAACAAGTAACATAAATGAAGTCTTATCATAAGACCTTTTTTTCATATTAGAGATGTGTGGTATCCCAGACTCAGCAGTCTCTGAAACTGTCCTAGACATCAAAGAGAAGATTGAGAAATCCAGTTATGTTAGGAATTCAAATGTGATTTTTTTTTGTATCCACAATTAAATGAAGCTACTTGTTTATTGCCATACACACCAATAACCGCCTCATTTCGTTTCATTTTAAAACCTTATTCCTACTCAATAGATTCATAATACCATTTTCCTGGATCGTTTTATAAACATGTTTCAGAGCAGACCGAATGAAGTCACAAATTTTCCCAACGTGTGGAAAGTTTGTTCTTAAAAAAAAAATCTTGTAGACCAAGATATCTTATTTACTGCATTTAATTAACCTGCAGTCACATAATCGTTGCAGACCAAGCTAATTAGCTTTATACACTCCTATAACCAACTCATTTTAAATCCCTAATCAATAGATGTATAAACCCATGTTTTTCGCTCATTTACTAGACAAAGAGTGTTGTATTCAAACTCTTCCTCCTGGATCCATCATAAACGTGTTTCTTTTCAATATAAACATATGTTCAAGTCTCCGCAGTTTCTTCTTTCCTTATAGTTTTGAGCCTTTCTTGAAGCTTCTTGCTTCGTTCGAAATTTACCTTCCGCTTCACAGCTTTCTGCAATAAAATTGTAAAAGATATCTCTTAAGGCAAAGTGTAATCAAACCGCAAACTTTAAGCTGCATAACGCACTAATAACATACCTCTTGGCGGAAACACCGATCAAGTTTTACTTTCAGCTCTGTACACTCCCCGAAGAATTTACCAATGGGATGCTCTAAATGACACTTTTGGAACTCCTCAATTATCTAGAAAACAAGTAAGACATCATACAAAGGAATTTAGTAACGAGATCTTCTTATGACTAAAAAACATTGGCAAAGCTATGTCTCCTTTGAACAATGTTCTAATATTATATATGATTGGTACACAAACTAGGATCCTATTCTCAAAGAGGCAGTCACACACGCAGAGATTAGAAACTAAAGACAGATTCAGAAACTGACCTCAAGACACAGAGGATGTCTATGTGGGGTAAGTGGAGGATGCATCGTTTTACTTCTGTAACCAAAAACTCTGAATCTGATTTAAATGCAACGGTATTTATTTAAAAAATCAGATCTTTCACCTCTCTGCTAAACACACATAAAGAAAGTAACAGGAGAACCAGAGCTAGACAATGTAAAATCAAGGCGTGGCAAAAAAAGAATGACCTAATAGAAGACGAACCACACACAGAGAATGGAACACGTTAATTACCTTGTGATTTGGTATCTATCACCTGAGAGGGAAAGGATTTTAAGTAGTAGAGACCTCAGGATCACTGAAATGGGGACGATGAAGTCACGAGAAGAGAGCCGGGTCAAAGTTTTCAGGTTAATGGGCCAGTTTGAACTTTTTGAGCTAATGGGCCTTCTCTGTTAGTTCAAAACGCAGCGTTTCATATATTTTTGGATGAATCAGCTATCTTAGCTTTTACCCTACGAAACCTACCCATTGATGGATTTTTTGATGCTACGTATCGAATAAGAAATGAATAGAACTGTATTTTCCTTTCACAGTAAAATATATCAGTTGACAGAAAAAATATTGAGCTAGTAAAACATATAACCTATTTGAGTTATACAAATGGCTCTCATAATTTCTTTTAAAAAACACCAAAGAGGGTTTCCAAGATTGAAGTTTCCAGAATTAGAATGATCTCCATACATAGATTTAATGAGCCTATAATAAAACTGTTTATTTTATCATTGGTCAAGAGGCAGCCACTCCAGTTCTAGTTCTAACTCACCAGATTCAACGTTCTGAAGCTTAATCTGAACCTCTTGCTTCACTTTCCCATCTGCAATGTTGATGATGCTATCCTCTATAAGGGCATTGTCGTTCGATTTCAGCCATTTCCCAATCTGCATATCTCCAAACATCTCAGGGTCTCCAAAAGCCATGGCAGATGTGATCAGTGGTTGGATATCAATCTCAGCTTCTCCCATTATGTCATCAGCAGAAAATGTATCATAATCAAACATTTGCTGCAAAATTGCCAGAGAACTTAAGTTAAAGATTTAATTAAAAGTAGAAACTGATTTTGGATGTTAAGCTTTTTTACCAGCTTCACTGAGCCATAGTCATGAGGAACAGAGAGCATGAGTTCCTCATTCCAAACCGGGTTTAAGTTGCTTTTCATTACAGTTGATTGTGCAGTCTAGTAATAGGATGAACAAGATCAACCATCCAATCACACTAGAATAACGGTAATAACATATATTAATTAAAGACACAACTTACCTGTTGTCCTAGAGTCAACACAACATAAGGATCGCTTGTCATCATGTCTCGGATGGCTAAGTTGGTACCCTTTTTAAGAGTCACCTTCAACGATCCAATAAACTCAACCATGCCTTCAAGTTGCTGCCGTTGTTTAAACACCATTAGTCACAATGTTCAAGTTCCATTGAGTCTTTATCTGATTCAGAAAAAAAGAAGCTTTTACCGGCTTTTGGGATGATGAAGTTGTGCGAAAGCTATCGATGATATTTGAAGAAAGACTTGATGAACGATATGATGAGCTCTTTGTACTAGAGGTCTTCCCTGATGTGATACGCAAGCTTGGTTTCAGAAACTCTTGGAACTCATATTTTGACCTGATAATTAAGATTTTGAGAGTTATGAATATCACACCATAAATGTTAAAAGGGTATTTGGTATAAACAATAAACCTTACCTGATAAACCTCATACGGTGGTCATGACTAGCATCAGGTCCAGGCTTAGAGGAACCATCAGGTATGAACGCCTCGTAGATTGAATTAGCAGAGGCGTTTCCTCCAATTTCAATCATTGAATCGACTTCCTCGTCTGACCATTCGTCCAATGTCACAGATAAGACCTGGACACACCTTCTCATACTATTAATAAACTTGCAAAAGGATTCTTTTCAAGAACTAGTGACGCAAAATATATGATAAAAAAAAGAAAAAGCTGTATTACAACGGTTATGTTAGTTATTTCCATTATGAAGGTAACATCTCCACAAGAACATTTTGTAAACATCTTAGAAGGAGAAGGAAAGAGTCATCATCACCTTTGAAACATGAGTGCCAAGGCTTCTGTGCACACCGCAACATTTTAAGCATATGAACACTCCGATGTTTGCTGACCTGTAGTAATTAATTATAAAGATGCGGTTACATTGCTAATTGTTAGAGAGTTAAATGTTATAGATAACATATGAGGGAGAGGTATAACAGAGATGACTTACGCCCACTTAGGATCTGGAGCGCCACAATCAGCGCAGACTCGGTTATCAGATTCAGTTAAGAGATCTCTTATTCTCCTTTTACCTGTGAAAGCAACAAGGTGAATGAGTTACAAAAGAGTCCTATAAACACCACATAATAAATTTTTTTGTGAAAATTCAAGGCAGTACTATAAACATTATATAATGATTATATTAACAGGTAAATAGTAATCTTCATTAAGAGAGCAATGATTAGGAAAGTAAAGCAGAGCAGTTACCTGAGCTTGCTGCAGAATGACTCATTGCTCTTCTTGAAAGATAGCAACCATCAAACAGAGTCCTATACAGAACAAATGAAACACGCATCACGCACAATAATGTGTTACATTATCAAACTCTGCTTTGCAAATATCAAAACAAAAAACATCTTTTTTTTTGGGGGAAACCACGACCACAGAATGACCAAAGAACATATCGTTTTTCAATACCAGATGCAAGAAAGAGATAAACCCAGAATGTAGATTATTCGTATCCATTACATAATTCACAAACTAGAGATTAGAAATTCATTGAGATGAAAATAAATCCGAAAGTTTTTTGATATTTAACCATTCCTGAAACCATTTCAACGAAGAAACCACAATACACAAATTATGGAACTCAGACTTAACGATATACAGAAAATCGATGAAGAAAGATGAGAAATTTATGTAAAGAATATGAAGAACATGCAAGGAATTGGAACAAAGGAGATTGGGTTGAGAACGTTCTTACCAATGAGATGGGAGAGAGAGGAAGAGATATGATGTTCTTACATAAACTTTTCAGATGAACAAAAATAATGATTGTCTACAAATGACTACATTCTCTCTTGGGCTTATTGGCCAAATAGCTATATTTGAGTGATAAATAAAATGAGTAGCATTGATTTTGACATAATTTAATGTCAGACTCTTTGAACACATTTCAGCCGGTTCTGTCCTTTTTCATAACAGGTTTCCAGTTGCAAGTGAAAAATAGGCGACGTCTTTCTTTTTGTAGCGTATTTATAATCACATATCAAACATCCACGCCACATGTTCATTAACCACATATATACATCGATTGTTCTATTCCATATCGCTGAAATAGTATAAAATTATAACTCCACTCATAACCCTAAATACTAAACATTATCTCAATCCCTATATACTGAACCATAAATCTCAATCACTATGCAACACCTAAGTACTAAACATTACCCAAACCCCAACATCTAAAAAAAATATATGGTAATATACATATGCACGTATTGTTCTATTCCATGTCACTTAAATAGTATAGAAGGACGCAACAACATCCACAATCCTTAAATACTAAACACTACCCTCAATTCATAAATACGAAACTCTAAACCCAAATTACTAAACTCTAATTATTAAACTCTAAACCCAAATATAAATTATAAACCTAAGTATAAATCCTAAACCCAAATAGAATGGAACAAAATACATAACATAGTATATTAGTGAAATTATGAAACATATATGATTTCATGGAATAAATTAATGTTGACCCCAATCATATCCTTCACCTACTAAGTACTAAATCCAAAATCCTAATCACTAAACCATAAACCCAAAAATAAACTCTAAAACCAAATAGGATAGAACAAAATACATAGCATAGTACATATATTGGTGAAATTATGAAACATGTATGATTGCATGGAATAAGTTAATGTTGATCCCAACCATACCCCTCACCTACTAAATACCAAAACCAAAACCCTAATCACTAAACCCTAAAGCCAAATATAAACCAACTCTAATCACTAAACCCTTACCCAAATATAAATCCTAACTCAAATATAACCCTAAACTCAAATAGAACGGAACAAAAATAAATGACATAGTGGTGAAGTTATGATGTATATAATTACATGGAAGAAGTTAATGCTAACTTCAACAATACCCCTTCACCTTCTAAATACTAAACCCTAAACTATAATCACTAAACCCTAACCTAAATATAAAATCTAAACTCAAATATCAAAATATAAAAAATACATTATATTATGTAATATTAAACTATACAATATATATCATAGTGGGATTTTTACATGTTCAAAAACATGTAACAAGAACTTTAAAAAAATTAAAAACTATATTTCTAAACAAAATAAAACATATTTTAGTAACAATCAAATGGAATGGAACATAATAAAATAGTATAGTAGAAAAATATACACAGTTCATCTTCTCCGATTAACTTTTGTACAGACACCACACGAGTCTTTGAAACTCTATTATCCACTACAACCCTTCACCATCAATATAGACAATACAATTTCATCAATAATTCCAAAATTTTGAGAAGGAAAAGAGGCTCGGATTGCTCCTTCTCTACTTCAACTGTAACACGTCGTCTCACAAGCGTTTTCTAAGATGTGAAGACAATTAAGCCATAATTTATTTTTACATATAATAATTATTAATTTTAATTTTTTTTCTCTGCAGGTTACGCCGGTTGCAAGAAGGGACAATACTGTATTATTATATATCTATGACGGTGTGTATAGAAAAGTTAGGGAAATTGGTTGTTTGGTAAATTATGCTTTTTTTTTTCCTTGCTATACAGCCTAATTCCCCTTCTCTCTTTTACTTTTTTTATTTTATTTTATTCTCATTTATGATTCGAACTGTAAAGTTGGGTTAAGTTGTAAGAGCACCATTATCCCTGTTGCTTATGGGTGTTGCTTAGGTTAATTGTGATTAAAAATAAATGGAAATTACATATTAATAGCGGCAACGTTGCTTAATTAAGGGAAGAAAGCGACGACGCTTATGGGACACGCGTCCACCTTTCACGGTTTCTTCTCTCTCTCTTCTCTCTTTCTGTCTCGGCTTGAAAAAAAAAAATCAGAGAGTTGCGATTGATCTCTCCGGCTTCGTTCTTCACCTCTCTTCGCGATGAATCAGTCGGCGACGTGTATCGACTCTGCGCCTTCCTTTCTCCTCTCCGCCTCCGCCTCCTTTTCGCCTTTCCGCTTCTCCGCCTCTCTTGCGCCTCTCCTCTCCGTCTGTCTTTCACGAGATAACGTCGATGATGAAGCACTGGGCGTCTCTCTCGGTTGATCTTCTCGACGGACTTCGCTCGGTGCGTCTCTCCTCAAATCGAAAGGTAAACATCACGGACCTCTCTCGGTGTAGTTCAATCATGTATGCCTTTGATTTTGATTATTCTTGTTCTGTAGCTAAAACTCATTTCTGAGTTAATGTCTAATTAGTATAAGTAAGTGTTCTGTTTTACTTGCTGTCTTTGTTGGAGTTAATGTGTTTCTTAATTTTCATGTAGTTAATGTACTTGTCTCAGCTTGTTCTATGATTGTGGAAGACTCTGCTTCACGTGGAATTTTTTATACATGTATGATAATGTTTTCTATGATTGTGCAGGCGGAGCTTCACGTGAAGTTAACAGAGACGAGGAGTGGTTGTCTTCTATCACGGCAGGGTCAGTAGTCAGGAGGAGTAGTCATGTTGTTGTCTTCAGTTTTAAAAATTTTTAAGATCCCTAATATAAGCAACTTGCAATGGAGGAGGAAAATTATCAAGTTGCTTAGTTAAGTTGCTTACTAAAAAAAATTCTTAAAAACCAATATTATATAATTAAGCAACCCATAATCAGTTGTTGGGATAATGGTGCTCTAACGGTGCCATGTGAGGGGTCAAATACCAATTACTTATATTATTTCCTTGTAGTTGTCGTTGACTGGCTTTGGCAAATATGGTTCAACTTCGACCGAATACAAAGAGGAACCGAAAGCAACTCTTCTTGTTAACTTCCTAAACTGAGACTGAGTGCAAGTAAACTCTGATATCCTTTCGAGTTGTCTATCACCGTAAATCCGTAATCTATATAAGCAATGCTACAAAACTAACAAAAAAAAAAGAAGCTGCTCCATGGAGACGCATGATCCAAACAAGACCCATACTAGTGAATATATATTCTTCAAGCAGATTTCAACTTGTTCGATGCTGATGCGAGGTGAGAGAGTGTACTGTGTCCCACGAACGACAGAAACACTCCCAACAAAGAAAGTGCCTTTATGTTCAGAACAGCTCCAATGCCGCCATGGAAAAGTAGAGCAGATGTTGCAGCTCCAACCGATGATGGGAAGCTCTTTATGTTCACTCCCAACCGTGTAAGCTGAAACATAAACAAAAGTGTATATGAGTTGGGAAACAAATGCAATGATGTTCTTTTCGAATTTGTGTGTTCTGAATATATTTACAAGCGAAAGAAGACTGACCCCAATCAGGAAGGCGATGAATGGGAGAACTATAAGACCCAAGAAAACTAGTGAAAGCTGCTTGGCCGGAAGCTTTTCTGGAACTCGGAAGATGTGTGATATCTCAGCCTTTGGCCCATATCTTGAGTAAGGATCAGTAGGCTGTACAGGAGGCTGAGCCGCCTTCTCTGGACGTTCTGGTAGATCTAGTTCGATGTGGCCAATATTACTCAACAAAGAGTTCTCCTGGAAAAATAAAACTGTTCATATTTCTGAGCGTAAAACAACTGCATTGGAAAGCGTGGCCGTCGCGGTCGTGGTTCTTATCACTAGTTACTGTCTTTCATTGTATTGTTGGTTGTTCTAGTCTCTATCTTTGTTGTTTCATAGATCGGGATTAAATCATTCATGAAACTTGTTTCATGCAAACTCTATCAAACTATAAGACTCATAGTCTTATCCTGTAATAGTTTATGTTTAATTTGAAAGCCTTTATTCAAAAAAAAAAAAAAAAACAACTGCATTGGACCTGAAAGTAACAGTACTTACCATTGAAGCATCTCCAATAGTTAGCTGGATCTCATACTTACCAGACAGGTAGTAGAGCTTCTCAACCAATCCAAGAAAATCCTGAAGGGAACAATAAACATCAATCACTAATATTGTTTTTAGAACTTCATTTCTTTCACCACACTTGACGCTAGCAATATGAATATTGGTCAAAGATTTTATTCTGAAAAGAAATTCAAAGTGTAGTTTAAGGAACTTAACTAGAACTAATTCAGACTTCTTTCCAGAAGTTTTCACGAGAAAGATATGCTCGACCTGTGACTCATGTTTCAGCTTGAGAAATGCCTACACGGAAGTAAGCAAGTCAACAAAATGAACACAGAGCAAAACCTTTTGTAATAAAGCAGAATCGGGAATGAACAAAACCTGGTGTGGCTTAAACACATGGCCAAGTGGAGTATTTAACTGGTATGACAGGCGTAGCTTTTGGAGATGGTTAGCTGATAACGATACTGCTCCATCTTTAGTTAAATCTAGCCTACAGTAGTTGCAAAAGAGAACCAAGAAACACAATGATGATAAGCACAAGAAGAAAGTTGAAAAACAGATATATGCTTAAGACACAGGTGACATACTTTTTCTGAGATTCAACGCTCCCAACGTCACCGTCAAGTACAGCAATTTCTGCGTTCTCAATGCTAATAGCTCCTGTGGCGGCTATAGGTATTTTTGTTTGAGCTTCGGTTATGTATAGTTTTTCTTGTGCCGACTCATCAAGCAAAATCTGCAGAAAACAAAGCTTATTATATTCTTAAAATACATCTTATATGAAGTCTGTGTGTAATAGATACCAACAAGAGCAATACCTCAAATACAAATGTATACTTTCCAACATCAAAGTTCTCGGGAAATGAGTCCAGAAAGTACGTTGCACTATCAGCGTCAAACTTAAGCTCCTGTACCCCCAAAAATGCAATGGAAGCATGCATACCGGCTTAAAGCACAGAATAAAGAACATTTACTGATGCGAGCTCAAACAGTCAAAGAGGCTACATTATTTACCTGGTTGTTAATTACAGAACCCTTTGATCCAGAACTTAGAGCTTGTGCGAGCTTCACATTAAGAGCTGCTGTCTTAGAACCGAGTACAGTGCTAACTTTAACCTAGTTCCAGATAAAGAGAATCAAACTAAAGAAAATATATATCCAAAAAACGAGTGGACGAAGGTCAACTACATTGAATCATTATCGAATATACGAGATCTCTACAAATAGCATGCAATTCTATGAGAGAGAATCTCTACCAACTATAATCCAACCGGTATAGCCAGAAAATCTAGACTAACGAAAACCACTATTCAACAGGGACACATAATAAAAGCCAGGATATGCAAAGGTAAGAAGATTTTCCTTGCTACAAGTACCACACCAAGAACTCTGAAGAGAGTTATGAAACCGTAAGAGAAAAAACAGGTGATAAAAAGAACATAACATCTCAAACTATATCAGTCACATCTTCATGAAAGTTTTGATGGGTTACCTTCAGAGGCTCTTTCTTTGTCACTGAAATGGCAGTAGATGGAAGAGACAAGATGAGTTATAGTTATTGAATACCGCCAACATGTCAGCGCTCTATACACTTCTACAAGAATCTATAATTAAAAGTTTAGAAAGATAGCGTACAATGTAACATCTTAGTACTTAGTAGTATGTAATATAGTAACTCAATACCGCCAACATGTCAGCGCAAACAACAAATTGGGTAAGCTAAACAAGTACAAACCTTAATGGAACGGAAAATGGCTTTGGCATCACCAAGACTGAGATCAGTTCCAGAAAATTGCTCCTGCATTTATGGCGGGGAGGTCAAGCCTGAAGCCAACAAAGAGGAAAACAGGAAGAGAAAGCAAATAGACTTGAATAGAACAAAATTACATACTTCCAAACTAACAAAATCTCTTAGAAGATTATAGAAAAAAAGAGAAGTCAAGATATCCACCACAAGTCTAATTAATTAGTATTACCTTAACAAGCACCAAGTCTCTGATAGAATAGTAGAAGTCAAGCAACAACTTAGCATCTTTAACGCCAGCTTGAAGTTTGGAGACAATGTCCTTCAAAAGAGGAAAAGAGAGAGAACAGATGAAGTTACTCTAACCGCTTAAAGGGTTAAAGACAATTGTTTACCTTAGGGACATCTTCTCCAGATTCATTTCAGAATCCCATTGACGCTCAAAGCAAAGAATGTTGGAACTATTTTTTGAACATTATGAATAATGTATTCATATGTCAAAAAAGAAGTTTTATTTGAATGAGAAATGGAGGTCTAATGTGTGTGATTTGAGAAACTTATATAAAGTAGCAAATACACACGTTGGATATTTGAACTTGGATTTGGGTTTTTTGATTTGTTAGCTGGACTTCATGTTCATTGACTTAATCTTAAACCAAATATATGTTGATATTGATAAAATATAAAAAAAAAATCCATTTTTAAAGTATATTATTTAGTTTGAATTGGTCAAACAAAAAAATAATTTTACTCTTAATTTCTTGGTCAAAATGTGGAATAAATTCACATACTAATTGACAAGAATTAAAGATTCCATTAGTGCACCATGGAAGTTTCATTTTTGTGTTGAAAAATGAAACTTATGCTTCTCATTATTTTTCTATAAAAAGGCTTGGTAGCATTATAGAAAACACACATTTTTCATACAATCAAGAAACATTTCTCTCATTCATAATAGTTATGCTAGTATTTTTTTATTTTGAGTCTGAGAGTACATCACAAAAATAGGTTCGATAGATTCTGTTTTTCGGTGATGGTAAACAGAAACAATGCTGCAGTTGTATCTTGGGAATCTGAGCGCCATAAAACCGTCACACTACGGGGTGTTTAAAGATTTAAGGAAAAAGATTAACTATCTCGACTCTGCAATTCTTCTTTATTTTTATATTTCGGTATTAAAATTTTAGTTTATGTTCTTATTATTTTTTACAAATATCAGTTGTCCTATGGTAGTAAAATAAGATTCCTACAAAGAACGCATCTTTCAAAGTAGAAGAAGGCGACGCAAGAACTTCAACAACATTCTCACAAGTCGCTGACTTTAAATCAGACTTTCGATCTATGGAGTTTGAGCGAGAGGAAGAAAGTGTGGAGCTTGACGACAGTAACTGATAAGACCGATTTACCCTGATAAGACCGATTTACCCTCGCGTTTAAACTTAACTACCCTCCAGTTATATTGTGGTTAAGTTTGCTTTTCATCTGTTTAAACTACTTTCTTATGTTATTTACTTCATATCAGCCTTCTGCGTAATAATGCAATGCACATGAACTTGTCTAGATCTACTTCAGTTTATTCGGTTTGGTTTCAGTTTGGTTTTTGGTTATCGGTTATCTACAGGCCTACTGTAGAATGTAATGGCAAGAGTCCTAAAGCTACAAAACATACCACATTCTCCAACGAACATCATAGTTTGAGAAACTGGTGAAGTCTGGTCTCGAGAGAATCCAAGACTGACCTGTGGCTAGAATCTTTCTATTGACCTCTTGGCTTCTAATTTTTTTTCCTTAATCAAGTTAATATATTTGTCGTCGACCTATTGAATCTGATTCTTTGGTCATGTAATCGAGCTTGTGTGTGCTTGAGTTCTTGGATCACAAAATATCTAATTCTACAGAAACTTTTTATTACCACTAACTCAAAGGTGGTTTATGAATAATGTCCCTTGTTAATGTGTTGGGCCAATCCATTAATTCTAAAGAAAATTTTCTTCTCCTATTCAATCCAATTACTAAAATTCTATCAAATTTTTGTCACAATTATTAAAACAAGCTAGCTAGTGATCTGAAGTTGCAGCACCAGAACTCTCAGCAGCAACACTACCTTCTTCAGCATTCTGCAACGCCATCTTCTCCTTTAATGTCTCCTTGGCTGTATCGTAAGTTGCGTGCAACCCAAACAAAAAGTAGTAAACAAGAAGAACACCAGTCCAGATCGCAAACCTGATGTACGATTTCACATCAATCGAACCAAGAAGAAAGATATTAATAGCTATGGAAGCAGAAGGCAACCACGGAACCAAAGGAACACCCCAAAGTTTTGGAGCCCTAGCTTGTGCCACAAGAAACTTCATCCCAGCGGTAGACAAGAACCATATAGGAACCGTAACGCAATAACCAATCCAACTGTCCTTTTCCAAGGCCCAATAGACAGCAGTCGCAGCAGAGGATGCAAGAATCAAACCTAAGAACACTAAGAACTTGGTCCGGTCACTGGAAGATGTTTCTCCGGTGACGTAATATCTCCTAACGAGGAGAGCCACCGCGACGAGCATGAAGATGAAAAGTGTGGACACGGATAAGAGATCGGCTAGGATTCCTAATTTTGTGAAGAATGCGATGAGAGCTGTCGCAGTCAGCATAATCACTGTCGCGTTAATGGGTGTTCCGGTCTTTGCATTGACATGAGCTAGCCATGGTGGCATCATGTGGGCTCTGGCTATGTGCGTCATGTACCTTGCTTGACCGATGGCTCCAACTAATAATACGGTCGTCATACCTGCAAAAGTCAAAGATTTTGAATATAAGGGTGTTTAGTTGGATAAAATAAACTTCTTAATTTCATTTTTAAAACTCACAGTCTTTTTTTTTTAGCCTTCAAGTCTATGAGTTTTAAAAATGAAATTATAAACTAGGATTGGTATTTTGATCCGAACTGAACTAATCAAAATTTTGAACTAAATTAATCGAATTAACGGAAATAACTAAACTTATCCAAAGTTTTAAACTTCAACCAAATTAAATTAACAAAAAAATTATCTAAATTTAAACTAAATTAAATTAAATCTAACCGAAACCAAAATTTGATGAATTACCAACTCCAACTGTCGCATGCTACTGTTAACACTATAAGACAAGCACAACCAAATATAAAATATTGGACGCCAAAAATGTCGTCATACCTTTAAGAGCACCAAAGGCGACCAGGTACTTAGCCCAATCCCATCCAACCGCAGAGAACGCGACAGAAAACGGCGCATCAGGATCAATCATCCCATACGGTTGCATAAGACACAACGCAGCCGCCATGAGACAATAACAAACCGTGGTAAGAACCATCGATCCAACAAGACCAATGGGAATGTCTCTCCCAGGATTCTTAGTCTCCTCAGCCATGGTTGAAACCGCATCAAATCCAATATAAGCAAAGAAAAGAACCGAAGCAGACTTAAACACTCCTCTAGCTCCAAAGGGAGCGAAGTCGGAGTAGTTTTTGAAATCAGCTCTAATAAATCCTGCTATGACTATAAAGAGAATCACGAGCATATGGATAATAGAAGCGATGTAGTTGAAGACTGATGAGCCTTTTGTGCCAATAGCGGCTAAAACGCAAATGATCACGCAAACGCCGACCGAGATTGGATCTAAGTGGTTATAGTCTTCGTGGAGACTGTTAGCTACTATGCGGAAGTCGTCAGGTTTATGGTTTAAGAGAGTGGCGAAGTAAGAGGTCCATGACCGAGCCACGGCAGCTCCACCGACTATGTACTGGAGGATTATATTTCCAGCGGCGATGAAAGCCATGAAGTCGCCTAGCTCCACTCTCAAGTAGGCAAAAGAACCACCTAAACACAATGTGAAGACGTGAAGTTGTGAAAATATGACGTCACGTCTTATATTGTTACGTTCTTGGCTTTCCTTTTCAAATCATTTAACAAATACAGAATTATTTGTTTGCATGTAAATGAAGTCTTCTAAGTGAACAATTTGTTTTGCATGTAAATTAAGTCGTCTTTAAATACGGTAGATACCAAAAATTATACTATTATTTACAGAAATCTATATGAACAATTCGTTTCTTTTTCAGCCAAACAATTCTTCTTCTTTTTTGGTCAACCGCCACACAACCTATGCCAAACAACAAATAGCTATCAACTCAAGCAATGTTAGGTTTGCCCCATTTTGTTGGAAGTCCCTATTAGCTAGTGTTTATCATCTAAAAGCTTAAATCTAAACGGTTATATGACAAGTAACTAAATTATTATGCATTTCAAGTATTATAAGAAGCATATTGTATACATTTGGGACTCTATCGACATGTACATAAATCATGCGGGTATGTCGGGTGGTACAGCGAGTTCGGAAAGGTACTAAGCGCCCGGAATCAAAATCTACCCCAAATTACCCATCCTGTTGCTAGACGGTATGTATCTCTAATTCCCACATAAAGCAACCATGATTTGTGCGTCATCGGTGGGCTGGCAGATTAGTCCGGGAGTCCATGGGCGAATAGAAATTTTATCTAGTGGGTGCACAATTAATAAAAAAAAGTAAGAAAGACAAAAGAAAGCCTCAAACCAGAGTCAGTATGGGTGCACAACCTAAGTTTTTTACCATCTAATCTTCTAAATTTTTGATGATTTGGGTCACAAAAAGTGAAACATAAATATTATCACCCGTTGTGTTAAAAGTGGCTTCGCCGGTCTGGACCTCGGCTGGGATAATCCAGGTTATCAAAAAAAAAGTTTACACTATATTTGATCGGTCTTCCAATAAAGTGGGACAAACCTAATTTACACCAAAGAAGGAAACAAGTTGCCAAAAAGGAACAAAAAATTGTCAAAACCAAGAAAATAATTTTATCAAGGAAGTAAGTAATCACTGCGTATTATACGTAATCCTAATATTATTCTCTAGTTATGACACTATAGGTAGAATAATATATTATACTAAGAAACATAATATTTTGTTACCTGCGACAGGAATCTCCACGGCGAACTCGGTGTAACAAAACACGGAGAGCATAGCCGAGACACCTGAGACTACAAAGGACACCACAACAGCGGGACCAGCACTGTCACGTGCTTCTTGTCCGGTAAGAACGAATATTCCTGATCCAATGACTGCGCCAACACCAAACCACATCAGATCCCACCACGTTAACGTTTTCTTCATTTCATGACCACTACGTGCCTTCATATCATGAATCTCCACCGAGTCTTGTGACCGAGTCAGTAAACGGTCTACGAACCGACTCGGTGTCTCTTTAAGAGCTTTAAAGTAATTCCCCATGCTTTTGAACGATTCCTCCGGGAGAAAATCATCTTTTGTGCATGAACAACCTCTCCGGCGAAGCCCATCGTCACCGTTTTCTGATCCCATTTTCTTATTTCAGTGGAAAGAAAGAAAGAAAAAATATTTTATGTAAGATTCAGACTCTGAAACTGTTTTTTCTTTTTGAATCTGGAGTGAATGAGGAAAGAAAAAATACAGAAAGAGAGCTGAAACTGAAATGGATACACAGTGGATCTTAAAGTCCGCCATACTTATAGTCATTGTTCTTATTTGACCAATTTTGTGTAATTTATTGTTAACAGTTTTTACGTAAATAGCTAGAAATACGTGACTGATATTTAATATGGAAACCTTACAAAATTACCCATGAGTTTTTGTCATATGATCATAAGTTGTTGGTTTGTAGCCGCATTCTTTGGCCATTTAGAAGAAAAAAAAAACGAAAAGGAATCATGTATAATAAAAGATCACTAGATTTGTTTCTTTTTAAATAACGATCTTATATAATAAATATGGTCGGTTATAAATATGGTGTGAAATTGGTTATAAATATGATTAGTTATAAATATGGTAAGCGAATTAATTACGGTCAAAAACTTTTTTAAAATGATACTTCCTTTGTATCACTCTAAATGGTGTTTAGAAAAAAAAATTGTTTCAAAATAACTGATGTTTTTATTATTATATGTAGAATTTAATATCATTTGAATTTTATGACCAATTACAAAATACTAAACTTTTTTAATTGATTTAATTAATTTCATTTATTGATATTTTTATGTAACCAAAATAAATTATATAGAAATTTGTATTTTTTTAATACATGTGTAAAAACTTCAAAAACCACTTAAAATGATACAGATAGGGACTAATTAGGGAGTAGGTTATAAATATAGATTTTCTACTAGGATTATGCTCTAATACTATAGATTTAGACTACGACATACGTCACGAGATTCGTATTTCATTTTTTTCATATCTGCTTCAACCTACGCTTCATATTATACGAAGTCCAAGAATTGTGATCACTTGTTTAGTTTTGTTTCGTTCATTCAATAAAATATTAATAAAATTAACAATAAATGATCATGCGTTATGTGTGTTATGTGAATAAATAGAATAACGTAAGTTTTAAACTATCTGATATGTAGAAACAAAAGCTTAATTAGTAGGGGCTGTCAAATTAGTTGTCCATGTCGTGCTAGTCACCGTGTTAGGATTGTTAAAGTCCATGTTTAACTCTATATTATCCGATTAGTATGATATTGGCTACTTTGGACTTAATTAGCAAGCACGCATGAATTTACTTTTGGTTTCCTTTCCAAAAGGCTTCGTACTATTAGAGTTAGACATATATTTATATATTAGACTTTCATTTGTCTAATATCTGATGTGGATATTAACTTGTTATCTCACATTCCCTCCCCTCCCCCTTCAAACTAAGGATCACATTCATCTCGTGTCCCACAACTGACTTCCACGATCTTTTGACTTGATCTCTGCCACACACACCTCCCAATCCTAACTCGATGGGTCCCGTTCCTACTCAAAGGGTATTTTGGTCTTCTTGCAGATTTTTGTCAAACCGCTCTGATACCAATTGTTGGGATTGTAAAATCCAATGTCCAACTCTATATTATCCGATTAGTACGATATTGTCCACTTTGGACTTAATTGACAAGACCGCATGAATTTACTTTTGGTTTCCTTTCCAAAAGGCCTCGTACTATTGGGAGGTGTGTGTGGCTCTGATACCAATTGTTGGAATTTATCAAATCCATACCCAACTCTATATTATTCGATTAGTACGATATTGTCCACTTTGGGCCTAAGAGGCATGCTCGCATGGATTTACTTTTGTTTTTTTTTCTAAAAGGCCTCGTACTATTAAAGTTGGACATCTCTTTATATATTAGACTTTCATTTGTCTAATATCTGATGTAGGTCTTAATTTGTTATCTCACATTCTCCCCCTTCAAACTAAGGATCACATTTCATCTCGTGTCCCATAACTGACTTCCAAGATCTTTTGACTTGATCTCTGCCACACACACCTCCCAATCCTAACTCGATGGATCCCGTTCCTACTAGAAGGGTATTTTGGTCTTCTTGTAGATTTTTGTCAAACCGCTCTGATACCAATTGTTGGGATTGTTAAAGTCCATGTCCAACTCTATACACCGGACATTTTCGTTTTCTGGACGTGTATGGTCCAATCCCAAATATAACCATGTCCAGTTACGACTACATCTAAACAGGAACATAACCAAATAGGTTGTCCACATGGTCCAAGTAAGGTTCAAATAATAAAGTAAATGTGTGAAAATGGGTTGTTCATGTTAAAATGGAATAAAAAATTTTCTTCGTTTATACAATTAGGCACCTCATAGAATATTGTTGTTTAGACGAGCACCTAGATCGAATTTTTATGGCCTAGGCTGATTTTATAATAAATCGGTTTGAAACGACTATTTCGTTCATACCCAATTTGCCAACTAGACGATTTGCCACTAGACGGCCTACACCAGATTTTAGAACACTGATAAAAACACAAATCTAACCGAAAATCATTCTCTCAATTCATTTATATACCAAACCGGGAACGCCTTTCTAGTTTCAACAACGTAGAGTTAACAAGTAGAGGTTCTGAAAGGGAGTTTCTTAAGGGTTTTTAAGGGTACACAATTCAGATTTGACAAGATATAGAATACAGCAACAGTGAGGAATCGTGAAGAAAACATATGTGGAGATCAATCGCCACTGGCGCATCCTTGACAACCGCAGTGAACGCATTCAACAACTTTCTCTTCACGCAAGTGTTTGGGAACACGGCATACACATGTTGTTCCATAGTTGTGGTCTCTCGGCTGTATGCAGCGCAAGCAGCATAGACGCTCGTATCCTGACTGCAATTCACAAAGCAGATAGTTTAGTATCAAATCCTTGTCAGTAACGAAAACAAGTGGTAAAATCTAGATCAATGTACGGATTGTACATACAACATACAAACAGAACACGAATCAGAACTAAAAGCAAAGACTCAAGAGAAACCATCATAAAAACTGGGGCAGTGTTAGAGGCATTCAGGAGAAACAGAGGCAAATTTTAGGAAAGTGGTAGTTTCAACAAACAGAGATAACATCTACTCAAGTCAAAGCATAATTGCCAGAAGCTTTGTACCCTACCAAACAAAACAACAATCTCAATTCTAAAACTCTTTCTGAAAGATTGTTCCAAACAAATGCATTTACCAAGAGTCCAAGACACTAGAAGCCATTGTGCAGTACAACGATACTATGCCCTCTCTAAACTAATCAAACATTTATTTTCAATTCAATGTCCTATGCAGAAAAAAAACTAGTATAGGAAACTCCAAACCTCTTCAATTTTGTCCACACACAAGTAATTAAACTAACTACAAGGGGAGCAGACAGAACAGAGGTTTAAATAAAGAAGAGGCACCTTTTTCCACTTGGCAATGAGGCTGCGGTCTGCGTAGCCCTGGTCCAAGCAGAACTCATAGAGCTCTTTAGATATCTCCTCTCTGCGGTAATAAAGGTCATAAACATAGCGACTCCTCTGATGAGAGAGTTTGAAGATTGGCCACAAGGCTTCACACTTTCTCTTGCCATCATGTTCATCCATCTCAGCTGCACCAAAGAAGAAGTAACTAGTTAAGAGAAGAACCAACAAGGTAACCAAAAGCTAGATGTCAACAAACCTTCTCTCATCTTGGCGTCAAGCTCACGGAGAGTAGGCTCGATCAACTCCCAACCTTCTGGGTACTTTACTCTGTTAGTCTTAATCTTCGGCATTGTCCTACACTTTGGACAGAGGAAACATACATCAAAGCTAGAAACTTGTCAATCAAGATTCAGTAGCAAAGAAAGGGAGCAATTAGGGTTTATCAATCTCTGTGATTTGAGATCCACACGGATATTCTAAAAGTTGGAAACTTTAGGGTTTAGAAACGAAATGATAAGAGTGCAAGGATGCCAAGCAAGATGTAAATCGAAGAAGCTTTACCTTTTGGAGAAAGTAATCGAGAGTTTGGAGGAGGAGAGATGGCGGCTCAGGAGGACGAGGATGAAAGAAGCAACTTCTCCCAGTAGAGAAAGCCTCTTTTAGGTTTGGGTTGGATCCGGAGTAAAGAGTGTTTAACCCATCTGGGCCGGTCTTGGGAATTTAATACACGTGTGTTTTCTTTAGTGACATATCTTAAAATTTAATTGGAAAAAGACAGGTTCGTCTTCGACTGAAATTGAACCTACAATGGTTAACCACCTGAAGGCGACTGTCGCCAGAAAGTATACCGGCGGAACTCTTTTTTGTGTGTTGCAAGTACGACGCAACAAGTGAGAGAACAAAGAAGAAAAGAATCAAACTTGTCATTAACAAATAACATTAGAAGTTTTAATAATCAAAACATGTTTCAGCTTTCGACATTGTCTGCAAATTTATTATTTGGCAAAACGGGAATATAACACAGCTGCAACAACCATTAGTCTGATATGGCAGCAGCTACTGGATCCATAGAGAACCCTCCACAATATTTTTTTAAAGAAAAGGAAAAGAGGAAAAAAAGAAGAAGCTGCTTGATTATTCCTTCTTCCCGATTCCGTTGGACATGTTGTAGATTCCTGTTCCCTGTATCCATCCACACAAATCTTCCATAGTTAGATCATGAGCATGCTTAAGACTTAAGAGAGCTGAGACAATAACCATTTAGGGCACATTCCGATTAAAGCAAAAACAAGCGACTAAAAGTAGCAAGTTTTAAAGTGTGATAAGTATTCAACTTTAAGCCATAAAAAAAAACACTAAGGAAGAACAGATTCAGCGAAAACATGGGCAAGCATGAATAGACAATTCTGAAAAGCCAACAAGGAAATGATAAGAGAGTAAACTTACAATCATGTAGAGAGAAGATGCAGCCAAGGCAAGAGGAATGGCAACGGAGGTGACCTTGTCCATTGGTCCTTTAAGGTAAGTGTGCCTCTGGATGCTCTGGAACAACCTCTGCTTCTCCAGAAGCTTCTCTCTTGGCCTAAATGGTGTTTCCGTCAACATTATCTGCAATTAATTCCACACCAATTAACCATTATGAACAACTTATGAATTAATAACGCATTTATTAAAACAAAACCATTTGATAAAAGTAGTACTCAAATCAAAAACAGCTTTAAGCTTTTCATCAAAAAGGCTAAACTGATAACGAGCATATATCCAATATTTACTGTGACATCAACTCGATCCATAATGTTTCTAATCAAAAGGCTACGATAAAGCTTCAATGGAATCATCCAGATTAATCTAGGTTTCAATTTTCGATATTGAGATCGATTCAAACCCTTTACGATTCGAAATCACGATTGATATAAGAGAAGATTAGAGGATTACCTCAGAGAAAGTAATCGACAAGATAAGGGAATCTGAGGGAGAGAGAGATCGCAGCGCAGATGGAGGAGAACGACGACGACGACGAAGGAAGAAGAGAACAAATCGTCTTCTTAGGGTTGGGTTTAGTAAGTGTTAGCATTTGGGCCTGTCATACCTTAAAGGCCCAAATCGATCCGAAATCAAAATTTCAATTACGGTTATCGAAAACTAAACCGAACCGTTCTTGTAATTTTCAAGTCTCTGCTCCGAACCGGCCATTCTTCTTAAGGCGCCGCCTCCTCTCTTGCATTGCATCGTCTCTTCTCTCTCTCGCTTTCTTCCTCGACGCTCCTCTATAATAATAATAACAGAGGCGGGAAGTGTTTATTTCCGCGTGCGTCGCGTAGAAAGCGAAACCCTAGTTTCCGAAACGAACGAACGAAGAAGAAGATGAGCGTATGGAACTACGTCGTCACGGCTCAGAAACCCACCTCTGTCACTCACTCTTGCGTCGGAAACTTCACCAGTCCCCAGGAGCTGAATCTCATCGTCGCGTACGTAACTCCTTCTCTGCGCAATTGTGCTTTTAGGGTTTATAAGGAAGCTCGTCGATTTCTGTAGAGTCTGATTATTAGGGTTTTAATGTGGTGGATTGTTGTTTATGTGAGAGATGTACACAATCGATTCATTTGTTGATCTATCAGTGACTGATCTAGGCTTGTTTTCATGTTAAAGAAGGCACCTTGATGCTATTGATTTCTTATTTCAAGTTTTGTTTGCATAGAGTTCTGTTAATTGTTTTATAAGCTATCTTCTTATGGGTCTGTAGTATGATAGCAGTGTTTAACATTTCTCAGGAAATGCACTCGAATCGAGATCCATCTGCTTACTCCACAGGGACTTCAGGTACTTCACACATCTTTTGTTCCAATGGTTTTGTTTTCCGATTGATCAGCTTTATAAATGTTCTGTTACTTGGAACTTAGAGTGGAAATATGAAACGTTATTGTTACTCTAAGTCTTATTCCAGAAAATCTCCATATGTTACTTTTGCAGGCTATACTGGATGTTCCTCTATATGGGAGAATTGCTACTTTGGAATTGTTCCGTCCCCATGTAAGTATAGTTTTCTTGATATCAGTCTGGGATAATCACGAGTAAGTGACAGTTTTAAATGATAACTACTTCATCTTTTGCAGGGTGAAACACAAGATTTTTTGTTCATTGCAACTGAGGGATATAAATTCTGTGTTCTTCAATGGGATTCTGATTCCTCCGAGCTTATTACAAGGTAAAAAGGAGATCAAGTTTTATAGCTCTTCTTGTTTATGTGCTTTCTGTATTCTTATTTCTCCAAATTTGGTGTTGGAAAGGTACAGACCACATCATGGTTCATGTTGTATTTTTTGGAAACAACTTAAAAGCTTATGAGGTTCCTACTTATTCTGAATAAGCTATAGGATCTCAGCTACTGTTGGTCATTAACTTACTCATACTTTGTTGTATATACAAAGCCTTGAAAAAAACTTCTCCGGTCTGGTGCTAAGATAGATGTTACTTGACTAGATTCCTGCACTGCTGATTCTAAATATTGTTTTCAACATTATGTAGGGCAATGGGGGATGTCTCTGATCGTATAGGCAGACAGACCGACAATGGCCAAGTATTGATTTCAGTAGTTTTGCACTGTATCTATCATAGTTGTTTGATTTTCATTCTTTAGTCGTGTCAGTGCTGACTTATGTGGCATTCCTGAGTTCTCTCACTTTACACTGATTTTGCAGATTGGTATAATTGATCCCGATTGCAGATTCATTGGTCTCCATCTGTATGACGGCTTGTTTAAGGTATGTTATTGACCTCTAGAAGAAATTTGACGCATGTTGTACTCGTTAGCTGTCGATGTCATGTTACTGAACTTTCATTAATCAATTGACTTGGACACTATATAAAGGTTTGTTCTGTTTTATTTGGTTACTTGGTTAGGTGGTTCCATTTGACAATAAAGGACAGCTCAAGGAAGCGTATAACATAAGGTACGCCTTTTCAATAAAGGACAGCTCTTTTTCTTATGTTGGTTAGTCGTCTACGTCGTGTTTGTTCTAGTGAACTCTGGTTTCCATGCATCGGATTCTGTTTTATTAATACACTCGATCGATACTCTTCGTTTCTTGCAGATGTGGTTATTTCGAGAACCACAACACTGAACCTAATATTGCCTAAATTTCAGGTTGGAGGAGTTGCAGGTCCTGGATATCAAGTTTCTGTACGGATGCGCAAAGCCAACAATCGCAGTACTTTATCAGGTTAAATGAATTTGCTATGGTTATTTATTTTTGTGAATTCTATATAGTTGTTCTTCTGCAAGCAAATTACCGCTGCTATTTTCCTATATGTGTATTGTAGTTTTTTAGAAATGAATATTATCTTTTCTCTCAACTTGGTTTAATTTTCCAATGCAGTATAATGTAGTCTAGGGCTTATCTGGGTGAACTAATTAATTCTTGCGATTACAGGACAACAAAGATGCTCGTCATGTAAAAACATATGAAGTTTCTCAGAAGGAGAAAGACTTTGTCGAAGGACCATGGTCACAGAACAATCTTGACAATGGCGCTGACCTATTGATCCCTGTCCCTTCACCTCTGTGCGGGGTCCTTATTATTGGAGAAGAAACAATTGTGTATTGTAGTGCCAATGCACTCAAAGCTATACCAATAAGATCTGTAAGTTTTCCTGACATCATGCCATATGCTCCTATAAACATTTGCATAACTTTTCAGTGAGCATCCCTTGATTTTCAAAACTTCAATTTAACTGTCCAGTCCATCACAAAGGCATATGGAAGAGTTGATGTTGATGGCTCTAGGTATCTTCTTGGTGATCACGCCGGACTGATCCACCTCCTTGTTATAACCCACGAGAAAGAAAAGTGAGTTGATATTACAAAGCTCTGTCGAAATGAAGGATAATGTGGGTTTCTGTCTTTCGCAGTAAAATCAAAATTGTGGATGTTCTGACTTTATTTTTCTCTAGGGTCACTGGCCTCAAAATTGAGCTTTTGGGTGAAACATCGATTGCATCTACCATCTCCTATCTTGACAATGCTGTCGTCTTTATCGGTTCAAGCTATGGAGATTCACAGGTACCTAGGATTGAATACGGTTCCCATTACAAAATCTTTTATATTTATTTTTCTTGGATAATGTATATTATAGGATAAAAAAATTGGTAAAAAAAAATTTGGTTACCACTTTCCTAGTTATTTGTGTTAGACTCTAATCTTCTATGATTTCTAGTATAAATATAAAGTATGAAGCATCTGAATGTTTTCATGTTTAAATTGCAGCTTATAAAGTTAAACATGCAGCCGGATGCAAACGGTTCATATGTAGAAATTATAGAACAGTATGTCAACTTGGGGCCTATTGTCGACTTTTGTGTAGTTGACCTTGAGAGACAGGGGCAAGGTCAGGTTGTAACTTGCTCTGGAGCATACAAGGATGGTTCTCTTCGCATAGTTCGTAATGGGATAGGAATAAATGAACAGGTTAGATGTTTATCAGCAATGTCTTTTTGACTCCGAGTCATGTATGAGTAATTCTTTCATTTTATAATAAGACTTTGTTGTATTACAGGCGTCCGTGGAACTTCCAGGTATCAAAGGAATGTGGTCGCTGAAATCTTCAATTGATGAAGCCTTTGATACGTTCCTTGTAGTTAGTTTTATCAGTGAAACTCGTATCTTAGCCATGAACATAGAGGATGAACTGGAAGACACAGAGATTGAGGGTTTCTTGTCTCAAGTCCAGACTTTATTTTGTCATGATGCTGTCTACAACCAACTTGTACAGGTATGTTTTTCCAGTGCTCATTCGTTAGTTTCTATCCCTCTGCCTGTAGTTTTATCTCACAAAGCAGGAAATTATTTGCCGAAGTTCAATATGTAGGTTTATTGACATATGGTTTGTTTTCTTTGCGTTTCACTGCATTTCAATGTGTTATCTACGTGTAGTTAAATCTGTTGTCAATTTTTAGGTCTTTTGGGTCTTTCAAATCGAATCAAATTTAGATGTCCTTCTGACATAGTTTCTTATCGATGTTATTTTTCTTTGAACATGTTTTTTTTGTTTGCTACAGTTTTATCTCCTATCTTTTACCCGAGGAAGCACTAACTACTGTCTTTTCTTAATCAGATAACTTCAAATTCTGTGAGGCTAGTCAGTTCTACAACTAGACAATTGCGGAATAAATGGGATGCCCCAGCTGGATTCACTGTTAATGTTGCAACCGCAAACGCTAGCCAGGTCCGTCTTTCTTAAGAATATTTATAGTGGGATTTAATTGTAGCTGCTCTGTTTAAAACTTGTTCCCGAGAGAGAAGAATTCTAGGAGTATTTTTGTACTATTCATGGATTTTGTTTCTTTGTAGCTTCAGTATCTTTCTCGTTTCTAGACATGCAAAGTGATTTGGATTGATATACATGTTAGGTTCTTTTGGCGACTGGAGGTGGGCATTTGGTCTATATAGAAATTGGAGATGGGACATTGACGGAAGTCAAACATGCCCAGTTGGAGTACGAGGTGTCTTGTCTTGATATAAACCCCACTGGGGACAATCCTAATTACAGTCAGCTAGCTGCGGTGGGGATGTGGACAGATATAAGTGTAAGGATTTTTGTGCTGCCGGACTTGACTCTTATCACTAAGGAGCAACTAGGAGGAGAGATAATTCCCCGATCTGTTCTTCTTTGTGCATTCGAAGGGGTATGGTTTTCTTCACCATCTTATTATTAATGCAGCCTTTTGTTGCCATACTAGATAACAAATGGTATTTCATTTTGTGGCAGATATCTTACTTGCTGTGTGCTCTTGGAGATGGTCATCTATTAAACTTCCAGTTGGATACACGTACTGGGGAGTTGAGAGATCGGAAAAAAGTATCGCTTGGAACTCAGCCTATAACTCTGCGTACTTTTTCATCTAAAAGTGCAACGCATGTATTTGCTGCATCAGATAGACCGTCTGTTATATATAGCAACAACAAGAAGCTGATATACAGCAACGTGAATCTGAAAGAAGTTAGTCACATGTGCCCCTTCAACTCTGGTGCTTTTCCAGACAGGTAAACTAATTTCTAAATCTCTCTTCTTTTTTTTCCTTTGGGGCTAAAGTATGTTGTGTTGAAATTTGGTTCTTCTTCTCTTCCATGGGCACAGCTTAGCGATTGCTAGAGAAGGGGAACTTACTATTGGTACCATCGATGAGATTCAGAAGCTTCACATACGCACTATTCCCATTGGAGAGCACGCTCGCCGTATCTGCCATCAGGAACAAACGCGAACATTTGCTATCTGCAGTTTGAGAAACCAACCGAGTGGAGAAGAATCTGAGATGCATTTTGTCCGTCTGTTGGATGACCGAGATTTCGAATTCTTGGCAACTTACCCTTTGGATGCCTTTGAATACGGTTGCTCCATACTGAGCTGCTCTTTTACCGACGACAAAAACGTTTACTATTGTGTCGGTACTTCATATGTTTTGCCTGAGGAAAATGAACCAACCAAGGTATATACATGACTCTCTGTATTTGTTTGTGTTAAGACTTTATTTTTTCCAATTCTTTTTTCAGTTTTTGTTTTCTTTTGTTCTGTGATTGTAGGGAAGGATACTTGTGTTTGTAGTTGAAGAAGGAAAGCTGCAGCTGGTAGCAGAGAAGGAAACTAAAGGATCTGTTTATTCTCTTAATGCCTTCAATGGAAAACTTCTAGCTGCTATTAATCAGAAAATTCAGTTGTATAAATGGACGTTGCGGGATGATGGAACTCGGGAGCTCCAGTCTGAATGTGGACACCACGGTCACATACTAGCTCTTTACGTTCAGACCCGTGGAGACTTCATCGTCGTTGGTGACCTCATGAAATCAATCTCCCTATTGATCTACAAGGTAAAACAGATTTTGATACAAAACTGTTGTCTGCATCTTCTTGTTAATAAATGTCAAATCGTAGAACTTACGTGGACTGCGTGTGTCTGTTTTAAAGCACGAGGAAGGTGCGATAGAGGAGATAGCTCGAGACTACAATGCAAGCTGGATGACGGCAGTTGGGATACTGGATGATGACACCTACCTTGGTGCTGACAATTGCTACAACCTATTCACAGTAAAGAGGCACAGTGAAGCTGCTACAGATGAAGAACGATGCCGTATGGAAGTGGTCGGTGAGTATCACATTGGGGAATTTGTGAACAGATTCCGCCATGGATCTCTGGTCATGAGGCTGCCTGATTCAGAAACTAGTCAGATACCGACTATGATCTTTGGCACTGTCAACGGTGTGATCGGAGTGATGGCTTCGCTACCGCAAGAACAGTATGCGTTTCTGGAGAAACTGCAGACGAGTATGAGGAAAGTGATTAAAGGAGTTGGCGGGTTGAGCCATGAGCAGTGGAGATCGTTCAAGAACGAGAAAAGAAGTGCAGATGCGAGGAGTTTCTTGGATGGGGATTTGATAGAATCGTTCATGGATATGAGCAGGAGGAAGATGGAGGAGATATCTAAAGAAATGGATGTTCAAGTGGAAGAGTTGTGTAAGAGAGTTGAGGAACTCACTAGGCTTCACTGAGCAGATCCATAGCTTTTCTCTGTACTCTGTCCTCCTTGGTTTGTTTTTCAACTTTTTTTTTTTTTTTGGGGGGGGGGTCTAAAGAGTTATTCTCTGTGAAAACGTGAGAGTAGTTTCACAGAAGAAAGGCGAGAGTGCCGTTTTTGTTTTGGTTATAGAAGACTTACAACTTGGTCTATCCGAATTGAATTCAACCGGGAAAATTTATATTCGTATTTAACCGATCTACACCAAAAAGTTTGATCACTTGGACAAAAAATTCGAGAAAAGAAATTCGAATATATAAATTAGTATTTGAAAATAATATTTAAAAACCAAGTAAATAATTTAATTATTTGATTTTATTCTGTTTTATGCTTAAATATGAGAAATTCCCCCTTTAAATCTCGACAAGTAAAGAAAGGGAAACAAATAGTCGAAAAACTCTCTTCTCTCTCTAAGTTTTCTCTAACTTCTCTCTAGAGACAGAGTTAATAAACAAAGTTGAATCCGGTGGCCGGTGGCCCTTGCCGCCGGTTACCATTCCTTTTTTTGTTTTTGTTTGTATATACCTTCGATCTATGATCGATCTTAAGTTTCGCTTTGGCGAATTCCTTTATCGTTAGGCGATTTTGAAGTGTATAATTCAACCAGTTTCAGAGCTGTCTATCACTCTTATCTTTCTCTGGCTTGGGTTGAATCTAAATAAAATCCATGTCTCCTTTCTTATGCTCCAGATTGAAATTCCGGTTGATTTCATGGAGTTATCCTCCTTTACTGGATATCCTTAATTTTCTATTTCAATTGGAATCAATCTTTGCTTCTAGATATGAGTTAGGCAAAGTATCCTTGAAGAATAGAAAATTAGGTTGTCTTGACTAAGCGTTGTTGGCTGAGTACAGAATCAGCAGAGTTGAAGCTATCGTCGGATAGTGTTTCGACAAAGAATCTGTTTTCTTGGTCCTATGAAGCTTGGTTGTTGTGCTTCAGATCCGGTGATTGAGTGAAGGCGTCTTGGAATCAACGGCGAAAAAAGAAAGGATTCACAAGTTGATTCGGGCAAAAGATGATGAATGGATGAGAGGGTCTGACGATCGATTCCAGCAAAGCCATGATCGAAGCTTCCTGGTGAAGCACTCGGCGGCGGAACTCTCTCGTGCATGATAGACACGCAATGGTACACGTGTCGAAATAAAACCTCTGAAGTGTTAAACGTGGCGAGTTGGATTCGATTAGGTTATATGGGCTTTAAATTTCTAATTTAATATGTATCTTGTTGGACCTTATGTACTAAAAGCCTGTATCACTTGTACTATAGCCTATTGGGCTTATAAATGAAATAGAAAGTTGACAAAAAAAAAAAAAAAAAAAAAAATCTCGACAAGTATTATTAACCTTTTTGAAATGTAGAAGTGGTTCGGTTTTGACTGGTCTGAGCCGGTTTAGAGAAACATAAGTCGGAAAAAGGAGTAAAACCAGAAGGGAAGGTGGAAGTTGAGACAGAGGAGGAGGTTGTCCTTTTGTGTCAACGAACCCTAAATCCTCTTCTTAGCCTTCCTCCATCGTCGAATCTGATTTTAAAAAAAAAGTAATAACCTTTTTTACCCTTAGCTTTCTCTGTGTGTTATTATGTTCTGTTCCGTCGAGCCCTTACGAGATGTATAGTGTCTTGGCTTCTTCTTCCTCTTCTTGCACTCATTTTGAATTGCTTTCGAGTTTTTAGGTAGAGAAACATTTGGCGGCGCCAAGATCATCATGCTCTTCCATAGGCTCTCAAGATTGGGTTTTCGCATTACCAAAGGTTATTTCATTTATCTTTGGTTCTTTATTTGCAATTGTTGATTTGGATTTGTTCTTTTTTGCATTTGGTGGTGTAAGCAAAAGCTCATATGTTGTCTTCTGTAATTTAACTCCATCGTTTATGTTTTGTGGGGGCAGAGAGGCATTTCTCAGTATGTGGGAGTAGGATTCTACAGAGATCTTATGGCCAATATCTGCATTCTTCGGTTAGTCTCTGACCTTTGTTCTCAGTTTATGAATGCTTATTACACTCTTTACATGGTTCATTGATTAGACAATCTCTTTCCCAAACTCGATATCTTTAAGATAGAAATGTGGCCAGTCTGCTCTGATTAAAATCTGGATTCATTATTGAAACTGATTTTAGTTTTGTACTCTAGCTAAATCTGAAAAGGGTGGATCCTATGAAATTGATTATAGCTAATTAAAATCATTAGAGAAGAATTAAAAGGTAATGGTTTTGGCTCAAAGAGCTAACCAAAGTGCTTTTGATATGTCTCTTTTGCCTGTAAGTGAACTAGCTTAGAGATTTTTGATTCATATTTTCTCTTTTTATCTTGATTTGATATCTCTGCTCTTTCTTCCTTTTTTTTTGACAAGGCTGTAACACAGACGCAAACTAGGACTTTTCAGCAAGCCTTTTTCTCAAATAATCATAATCTGTGTACGTCCTTCAGCACTTCCTCTGAGAAAAGCGGTGAAGAAACAGAAAAGTAAGTTTTCAGATTTATCTTATAAAACATTCAAACTCTTGACAAGAACAACAGATTGTTGACACTGAGAATTGTATACAGGATAAACGTTATCTTTGTTGATAAAGATGGAGAGGAGAATCATATCAAGGTCCCAGTTGGAATGAACATCCTTGAAGCTGCCCATGAAAACGATATAGAACTCGAAGGCACCCCTTTCTTCCATTTCATTCTTTCTTTTGGGTCTGATGATATACTTTTTTTTTGCTTAAACCAAGATAGTAATAAGGTTGTTTTTATCTAATTATTCAGGGGCGTGTGAATGTTCTCTGGCGTGTTCGACGTGCCATGTGATTGTTATGGTAAAACTAACTCTCTCTTTCTTGCAATAGATTGATCATCAAGTGTGTTTTCACCAAATAGTTAAAAACTGAATTTAAAATTAGGACACGGAGTACTACAACAAACTGGAAGAACCAACAGATGAAGAGAACGATATGCTGGATCTTGCTTTCGCCTTAACAGAAACGTGAGTTTCCCCTCTCTTTCTCTGTTACGCTTGAAAAGGTCTCACTTGGTTTCTTTGGAGTAATGTTGTTGATATGTTTCATATGAAAATTGTGTATAGGTCGAGGTTGGGATGTCAAGTGATAGCAAAGCCAGAGATAGATGGAATACGCTTAGCCATTCCTTCAGCCACCAGGAATTTCGCAGTTGATGGGTTTGTTCCAAAACCTCACTAAAGCCAATTTCAAAGTCTCTCACACCAGACTATTCTTTTGTTTTCAGTGAGTTGAGCTGAGAGTTAGTTACACTTTTGTTTATTATCCGAAAATACCATAATACATGATAAAACCTTAAGGAGTTTGTAATTCAGAAGGTGAGATTTCACAGTTATCAAGCATTATAAAACTACAATAAGCTTCATAAACTTACTTTCAGAGTTGTCTTCTTCCATCTTCTCTTTTAATTAGGTAACTTGTTATACCTTGATCACTTCTTCCGAGGCCATTAATATGAGCAGAAAGAGGTTGTTTCTGTTCTTAAATAGCCTACAAATAGATAATTTTAAAACCTAGAATAGCAACTTGGAATAATCCACCTTCCTATCCATCACAACAAGTAAGAGACCTAGCAAAGATCTGATTCTACTATCTGATATAAACAGAGCCAAAGCGTAGAGATCGTTCTTTTCACTCCTGCTGCTAACTTAACATCGCTCTCATAAGCCTCAATGTTTTTCCCCTTGATGAATCCAATAGTACACCTAAACCCTTACTGAAACCTTTCTTGTCCGTCACGCTCTATATTGTGCTTTGCGGCGGTTGTTATGCAACTGATATCATCTTGATTTGGTTTGACATCTCCTCTGCATAAAGCTATGGTGTTGATTTAATGGAGATGTTGTAGAAGACATTGATAATATAGTGTTTCATCAGGTAGTGAAGAGATCAGACGCTTAAGATTGAGTTAATATTATAAACTTACTAGTGGTTGGTCCGCCCTACGGGCGGATAGTTTACATTAAAACTATTTTATAATAAAATATTTTTTTATTGATCGAAGAAATATTTTAATTTTATTAATCAAAAAATACTTATATTTTTTGGAAGTTTACTTTAAATTGTATTAATAAATATATATTATGTTTTATTCTAAAATCAAATTGTAAATTTATTAAATTTTCTGATTTTGAGTTGAAAAGACCACTAACATATTTTTGTTAGTGAACTTAAAATAATGAAATTAAACACAAAGTTTTATATTTAGTGCTTTTGGATCTTTGAAATAATTTTATATCAATAAAATCTAAAACTAAAGCTGTAAAATTTACAACTTAATTTTTAAAGCAAGAAATCTAAATCTACGGTCCCTACCAATCAATCCCTTAGGTTTTCATATGTATCCAATACTCCTTTGTTTCGGCTAATTAGAATCTTTTGTTTTCCTATTTTAATATTGGGAAACCATTTATATAAGTTATTTTGATACATATTTTATATATTTAAAATCCTAACTAAGGTAGTATGTGTATAATTGATCATTTTGTTTGAGCAAAATTTTCATATAAATACGTTTTGAAGGGTTTTGTAATTTTTCGTAACCATATTAACAATAACGGTTACCAATATGAGATGATACTTATTTATTGTAAATATTTATTTTTCTAGTTGTTCAATTTTATTTAACCAAGCATTTTCTTTAAAAAAAAAAGAATATGTCATATAACAGAAAAAGAAAGGAAAATGGCAATATTAATTATTAAATACGTGCATGCATTTGTTTCATTTATACGTAAAAATATTTATGTTATGAAAGTGTTCATATTTAACAATGCACTTGCATGAAGTGTTATATCTTCTTAATTTTTTTGAATAAAATGTTAAATATTTTTTTAATTTCTACGTAATAGTATTTTCATTTGTACGTAAAAGTATTTATGTTATGAAAGTTGCATGAAGTCTTTATATTTTCTTAAATTTTTAGCATGAAATTGTGATATGCTTTAATTTGTGTGAAGTGTGAAATTATTTACATAAGAATTTAGACTCTTCGTAAAATTAAAATTAAAATGTAGTTCTAATATATGATGTTTAAAAAGTCTCTAAAAAATCTGATTCCAAAATCCATTGGTTTTTCGAGATGGTAAGAGGAAAAAAATCATACATAAGTTGCTTCGCGATGGTGAGTAAAAAAATTTTAATTTAATTTTTGATATTTTTTAATATTTTAAAATGCTTTGGTTTTCATTTATGGTGTAATATATTTGTGAATTTTTCATTTTGATTATTATTATTATCTATTTTTGTTATGTTTTTATTGTTGACACAGTTTCTTTCTCATATGCATATGACCATTTTCCTATGCGGTTATAGAAACGGGGCTAATGTGTTTATAATCCTATTTTTGTAAATAAAAATGTAGGAAAGTTAATAAATCTTTAAAAGTTATGATGATGTATCTGATTTTAAAAGTTTCATATGGGGTGACAATCTTTTTTTTTTTTTTGGCAACTGGTGACAATCTAAAAAAATAAAAAATAAATCTATTTTCCTATTATAAATTTACATTATTAGTATTTTAGTGTATTTTTGTTATTGATGTTTATTTTCTAAGTTTGAGTAGATATATATTATTATATTTCTTTGTTTCCCGTTTGGAAGTTTTTTTACATGGTTGTTATTGTAACATATTTAAAAAGTGCAGATAACAATACAATAAATTTTAATATGGCGTGTAACATCTTCTCTAGTTATATATCAACACAAATATTAATTTATATTTTCTAAGAATAAACTGAACCAAAGTGTAAGTCATTTTATCAGCCATACATATTTTTTTTGGTTGGCTAGATTGATTATGTATTTTTAATTATGTGTCATCTATATATGTTTAAAAATCCCTTAATAAAATACATATTATGTTGTATCGAATAAAACTATTCAATGTAATCTATAATATATCAAAATTCTAAGACAATTATAATCACTTCTCTTTTTATTGTCACACTTACATTTAAAAGAAATAATATTAAACACACCTTCAAAGTAAGCTAACCTGCGAGAAATATAAAGTGATTGTTGTGAGATCCTGTCTGCAGGAAGGATAAAAGAGAGAATGTGAAAGCATCAGAATAAAGTAAACGTAAACAAATCATACTTAATGCACAAGGATAATTCGTATTACCTTATATATTATATCCAAGATAAGTAGATCTAATTGTGCATCACCAGATTTTGATATAACTGTGTAATTCAACGGAAATAGAGTCTGAGTTATCTTGTGTTTGATAGCATCAGTAACACACACACACTCTAAACACTTTGTTGCACTTACTATACTCAATGCTTGAAAAAGAAGGAGATTACTTGGTTACGTGGCCACTTGCTGATGGAAACTTTAATGTCTTTACAGTTAGAGGGAGAGAAGCATGTCCACGACTGTGTTTAGCAATACCTACAAATGACATATATATCATAAATACACGAACCTCTACTGTGATATGCTTTAATTTGTGTGAAGTGTGAAATTATTTACATAAGAATTTAGACTCTTCGTAAAATTAAAATTAAAATGTAGTTCTAATATATGATGTTTAAAAAGTCTCTAAAAAATCTGATTCCAAAATCCATTGGTTTTTCGAGATGGTAAGAGGAAAAAAATCATACATAAGTTGCTTCGCGATGGTGAGTAAAAAAATTTTAATTTAATTTTTGATATTTTTTAATATTTTAAAATGCTTTGGTTTTCATTTATGGTGTAATATATTTGTGAATTTTTCATTTTGATTATTATTATTATCTATTTTTGTTATGTTTTTATTGTTGACACAGTTTCTTTCTCATATGCATATGACCATTTTCCTATGCGGTTATAGAAACGGGGCTAATGTGTTTATAATCCTATTTTTGTAAATAAAAATGTAGGAAAGTTAATAAATCTTTAAAAGTTATGATGATGTATCTGATTTTAAAAGTTTCATATGGGGTGACAATCTTTTTTTTTTTTTTTGGCAACTGGTGACAATCTAAAAAAATAAAAAATAAATCTATTTTCCTATTATAAATTTACATTATTAGTATTTTAGTGTATTTTTGTTATTGATGTTTATTTTCTAAGTTTGAGTAGATATATATTATTATATTTCTTTGTTTCCCGTTTGGAAGTTTTTTTACATGGTTGTTATTGTAACATATTTAAAAAGTGCAGATAACAATACAATAAATTTTAATATGGCGTGTAACATCTTCTCTAGTTATATATCAACACAAATATTAATTTATATTTTCTAAGAATAAACTGAACCAAAGTGTAAGTCATTTTATCAGCCATACATATTTTTTTTGGTTGGCTAGATTGATTATGTATTTTTAATTATGTGTCATCTATATATGTTTAAAAATCCCTTAATAAAATACATATTATGTTGTATCGAATAAAACTATTCAATGTAATCTATAATATATCAAAATTCTAAGACAATTATAATCACTTCTCTTTTTATTGTCACACTTACATTTAAAAGAAATAATATTAAACACACCTTCAAAGTAAGCTAACCTGCGAGAAATATAAAGTGATTGTTGTGAGATCCTGTCTGCAGGAAGGATAAAAGAGAGAATGTGAAAGCATCAGAATAAAGTAAACGTAAACAAATCATACTTAATGCACAAGGATAATTCGTATTACCTTATATATTATATCCAAGATAAGTAGATCTAATTGTGCATCACCAGATTTTGATATAACTGTGTAATTCAACGGAAATAGAGTCTGAGTTATCTTGTGTTTGATAGCATCAGTAACACACACACACTCTAAACACTTTGTTGCACTTACTATACTCAATGCTTGAAAAAGAAGGAGATTACTTGGTTACGTGGCCACTTGCTGATGGAAACTTTAATGTCTTTACAGTTAGAGGGAGAGAAGCATGTCCACGACTGTGTTTAGCAATACCTACAAATGACATATATATCATAAATACACGAACCTCTACTATATCTAACAAAGGAAATATCAATTCTCTTGATCAATGAAAGCTGCAATGAAGATCAGGTAGTGTAATTAGTGAGTTTAGGTTATTGAATGTCGTAGCTACGGAATCATTATTTTCCAGTGAAGGGAAAGGGGATCGTTACGTCTTTGGTTGCAGAGCTCGGATGATTGAGGTGCAAAGAGAAGAAAGGGTTTTTGTTTAAATGGGCCCAAATAATTAGATCACTTAACTCTAAATTATAAGGCATTAAGCCTGAGTTGGTGGGAAACGATAAAAGCTCCGGTCCCAATATTAAGATGACGTGGCAAATTGATTAGTGAGGAATATTTATGCCCATGTGGCATCCCTTAGAATCTCCAAAAATAGCTCCTTTTATATAGTAGGATTGATATATTCACTCTTCATAATTAAAACGTTAAAGAAATGTGGAAGCACCGTAGCCTACTGGTTAAGGTTTAAAGGCTTCTACACCCAGATCTGGGGTTCGAATCCCAGACTATGCAATTTATTGCAGATTACAGGAAATCCAGGTTTCAAGTCCCGGAGAGAACGGTTTATTAAACAATTATGCAGACTACAGAGGAAAGGCTTGCAAGAGATCTTCAACATGGTGCAAGTAAAATCTCGTCAGGCGTGGATCTTCATAGGACGGCTCAGATGATGCAGTTAGACGTAGGTCTTCATAAGGCAGGTAGTATTGTCGGTTGTCGAATCGTCTATGTAATCTTTCCTATATCATAATTGTAAGATCATAATAAATCAGCGTTAAAAAAAAAAAAACGTTAAAGAAAATTATTAACACAAGTCTCCATAAGTCATACTGACAAAACCAAAAACAAGTAAAACATCCAGAGATGGTTTCACAAATTTACATCAAGTCTAGAGCTTGGCAACCTGCAATAGAATCCAAGACCCATGAACTACTTGCAGCTCTTGCATTAACAGATCTAGCCAAGGCCTCAGCATCGGATCTTCTTTCCGTCAGAGTTTTCTTCTTGCTTGGCTCAGTATTAAATACAACGATCGTGGAAGCTTCATTATCGTCATTACAAACGGGCCGCCTGCACAGGATTGTTCCTCCTGCTGCCACAATCATATCTTGAAGATACCCTTTGTAAGCAAGCTCGAAGTCTCCCATCATGTAAAACTTTAGTCCGTTAAAAAGTTTTGGTTCCTGCACAATGTAGAATCAAACCATTAGATGATACTTTTACAAGTATGTTGTAACATACAGAGAATCACAGAGGGAAGAAGCAAACCTTGTTTAAAGCTCTTTGTCTTCCAATATAAGGTCCTTGTCGTGTTCCATGAACATCAATGGAAATCTCATATGGCTCCTCGCTTACACATTCTCCGTTTTTCATACAGGCCTTGATCCCTGCAAGAAAATATATACAGACATCTTGTTGATTTGTGTATCACAAACATACATGTTTCTTTGCTGATAATACTTACAATCAATGCTCAGAATCCATTTCCCCTCCAAGATCCCCATCATGAATTTGAGTGTCCTTTTGCAGGCTCCATTTTCATTGATCGATGCAATGACGTGTGTAACTCTTCGCTCCCATTTTCTCGAGACTGTAACTCCAGACAGTTCAGCAAATTCCGAAATCACACTCTGCAAGCAAAGCCATCAATGCGGTTTAAGTTCTAACGTGGAGAGGCTTGATAAAGCAAAAGGGTATGTATGTATATATATATATATTTGTTCCATACATTCTCTTCATCTGTAAGTCCTGAACAGCATAGAACCATTTTCTTGGGTAATCCGTGAAAAGGCTTTCTTTGGAGCTCACTGATGTCAGATTTTTCAGATACTTGATTAGTCTGAGCTTGCAATGGTCTAGAGAAGATAGATAAAGTTATTGTCAACATTATAATTTCACAAATTAGAATCACCTTATAATCCTCATTAATAAAATAAAAATAACCTTACCCTTCAGGAGCACGCTTGCGTTTTCTTCCTTTTGGACTAGCCTCTTCACAAGGCAACTTAGAGGATGCATCCAAAGGGCATAGCATTACAAAGTTTTTCTGTTTGAAAATAAAAAATGTTAAAAACGGAATAAAGGACTATGATACCGAGTTTTTACATAACCTATGCAACACTTACATCGTCCCATCTGCATTCTGGTATCAGTTTTGCACACGTAACGTGAAAACTATTCTTGCAACTCTCATTGTAACAACCAAGTGCTGCCCCTTTAAGCCCACAGCAACTGCAAGTTATTCTCTGGCTTCTTGTCAGCTCCACATCAAGGTTGACTGCTGTACGTCTGTTGAAGTATACATTTGGAGCCCTGGAAAATGCAATATAGTTTCATGCTCATGTAGTTTAAATTATTCAAAAGGCATGAGTTAAAACTATAACCAGATATCTTACCATTCAGCACAATTTTTGTGAACATGTATGACGTTAGACCCTCCACTAAAATCTGCAGAGACAGGTTCACCTTTGTGGTAGTGAGACATTTTTCCTGAAGCCTGTCAGTTACACATTCCAATTCAGAATCAACTAACGGGGTACATTTAGGACTCCAATGTAAGATAGTGAAGCTTGCTTACCTCTGTTTCGTCTGAGGACTGACAGAATGCACAAGTGAATTTATTTGTTGGTGGTCCAGAACATCGTCGCAAATGTACACTACCTCCAAGTGAGGGCTTTTTGTTAGTTGAATCTTGTCTATCACCCGCTTGATTCAACTCATCACTAAGGATTTTCTTGCCACGGGATTGTGTAACTCTGCTTGGGGTTGCACAGGAATCAAGTTTTGATCTCTTTTCTGAAGTCTTCTTTTCACTTCTCCCAGAGAGATCACCCGTTTGAGATTTTCTTCTCTTTTTCAGAGAGGGTTTCTCTGCAGGACTTTGTTTTTCAGGTTCCTGATCCCCCTTACCAACGTTCTCTGTTCTAACTGAGAGCTCACTAGATACAGCAACCGGCTGCTCTGCAGACACTTTAACGCTAGATCTTTTCCTCTTTGTCCCGTGCTTTCCCTCTGCCTCCACAGATTTTTTAACACCAGACTGAACACCTGAAGTCTGTCCCTTGTTTCTTGTAGCCCGTTTAGCTTTCACATTTTCATCAAGCTTTCCATCTTTCCTGATAGATATGCCAGAAGTTCCACCAGTCTCTTGTTTCTCACCAATACTTTCTCCTGCAGATGATGCCATGTGGTCCTCCTTGGAAACCCCAACACGTACATTAACAACTTTCTTTCTTGCACTTCCTGCTTTGCGTTTTTTATTTGATGATGCATCTTTAGATAGTTTCCTTTGGGGAAGATCAATCTCACCTTTACCTAGGTCCTACAGATAAAATTTGAAAATTTTCAGTTAATTTCAACCGACATGAAGAAGCTAACAAAGAAGGAGAACATCTGGCTGTATCAGAGTAAAGAAGTTCCTCTACCTTGGCCTTCACAGGACTAGGAAGAATCTCTGGAGAACAAGGCCTTTGAGTCCATTCAAACATTTCACTGTCAAACATGTCTCCTGGATTTGGCCTTTGCTCGACTGCCTGAAATACTCACCATAAGAAAGAAGTTAGATCAAAGGATTCCATGATGATTTTTTGAATATTGGATGTATCAGGGTTTTTACGAGTAGTAGATATGCATCAAATAGCTTGAGGTTGCAGTAATCATTATGAGTAAAAGAAAACCTCTACTGCATAACTAAGATGAGTCAAACAATTACTCTAACAACTCAGGGCAAGTGTTGTAGCATGTCTAAATATCACTTAACAATATTTCACAATATAAATACTGGACGATATCACTGGAATAAGATATTGGGGTTTCAAGTACTTACTTTGGATGGGGTGTCATGATCTGAGTCCTTCAAATCACTGAAAGAAGGAACATCAACAGGTGTCACATCTAAAAGCTGGTCACTTTCTGTTCGCTGGCTTGAGCTCTCCCCATCAACTTCATCTCTCAACCAAAACAAAGGTGCTAGATTCTCTTCTTTATCATGACTTGGGTGCTCATTCAAACGAATCACAGTTCTATCAGTGTAGTCCTTGAGTTTCTCAGCTGATTCTGTAGATTTTGTTAAACTTTGGGAAGAGTGATTCTGCGACAGCTGCACCCGTTTATTGGTTTGGGATGAAGGTTTCATAACAATAGGCCCAGAGGAATCAACATCTGTCTCCTTGGTTTTTCTAGACCCTCTCTTCTTGGATGTTCGGCCCTTACTAGATCCCTGACGTTTCTTGCCATTTTCCTTCTCAATGGAACCATCTCCCACATGCTTTTGTTTTTCTGTAAACACAAATCACAGAACACACATTAAAAAAGATGTATTCACCTCTCCATTCATATAAGATCCGAGAGATAAAACAAGCACTCACGAGGAACTTAACTCATTTTTAAAAACTTTCTTATAACCCAACTTAGGGAAAATAAATAAAAACCCACTGAAATGATTACGTCCAGTTACTAAATATAGGTAAGTAAATGACCCTTGTTTTCATTCAAGATAATCAAAATGGTAAAGCATCGATTCTAATAAAGTACCTGATGGTGATGATGGTTTAGTCTGGCTAACAAACATGGGGACACCAGAAGCAACTTCCATGTTCTTGTAAATGCTCACCAAGCTATCCATATGAGGAGCTCCTCGAATCTCTTACAAAATTGCATAATTATCAAAAGTTAGGTATGACAAGCTGAGTCTAAGATCAATTAAAAAGCAAGTGAAAGTACCTCTACGATGGAAAGGGACTTTACAAACAGGACAAGTAGCATCGACTTTCATGGATTTCACTATACATGCACTGAAATAAATAAATAAATAAAACAAAACAAGTTTGATTAAATCATGCTATATAATCAAAAGAAAGAAAAATAATAATAAGAAAAAAAACAAAAAGGAGGAGGAGTGTTGTTACTTGCAAAAGACATGGTTGCAGGTAAGCGAAACTGCGGAATTAAATAGACTCAAGCTGCCACCACAAAAAGAAAACAAAAGGGTAATTCAAATTCGATGGTAAATCAATATGAATCCAAAACAATCTAATCCAATTGAAAAAGAGGAAAACAAAATGATAAGCAGATAGAGAGAGAGGGAAGGAGATAACCAGATAGGGCACTTGAGTTCTCTTCCCATCTTCTCCAGGTGAGTTGCGCCGTCGTCTCCCATCTTCTCTTATAGATTAAGCACTGAAGCGAGTCTCTCTCTCTCTCTCTTTCTGGGTATATATTATAGAGAGAGAGAGATGGTGAAGAAGCGTATCCTTCAAAGAGCTTCCCTTGTAAGCTAATTTAGAACGTTCCGTGAGAAAGCCAAAGCCGCCAATTTTTATTTACTTCAAATGTTTTCACTCCCCGCCAATAATAACTCTGATATGTTTTTTTCTTTTCCAACCTTCAATTTTATTAGTTTTTGAGATTTGAACCCATTATTTTTTTTTGTGCAGCTGTATGTTGACCCCCACATGTACTTGCTAGAATAACAAATTACTCCCACAAAGGTTGTTGGTTCAGTCACAACAAGAGAACCGATTGCTATTGAGGCACACTAGATACCATCTCCACAATTAGCATTAAAAAAAATGAAGCAGAGAGAGTTATGATCAAACATCAACGAGGCAGAAGAAAAATGAGGTGTTTGCCAAGTTCGGCGTCGGAGGTTGAGAAGCCATGGCGGATTGAAAAACAAAAGCTAAAGTTTCTTCAAGAGATTCTGTTTCGTGAGGGCATTGTCGTCAATTACACTCGTAATTCAATTATCTCCGGAAGACAACTTCTACAGCCGCCGCTACTCTCTGTTCGAAGAAAGATGCAACCTTTAAATCAAGACTGTCTTGTTGACAGTAAGATTCTTCTCTAAGTGTGAATGGTTTTTTTGTTTCATGTTAAGCTCTGTTTTCTACTTCCCACACTCAAAAAGGTGACATCTTTATTGTATTTGCTATGCATGCAATTTTATCTGTGTCTGTCTCTTTGCTCATCTTTGGATAGATTCTCACAGTGTATCAGAACTTCACGGCCATGAGATTTTGGCCTGAGTATTAAACACGGTGGTACATAAAAACCAAAAACAAGCACATAGCTCTAAACCCATTTTGATCATGAAAAGATCAGTCCGCTACAGCTACATTATTGTTTTGTTTCTATAAGCAATATGGGTTTTTCAGTTTTCTGCATTCCAATTTATCTGCCACGCGCTTCTTAAGATTGTTATGTTTTATAGTTTAATCAGCCACTCATGAATGCTGGCAGGTCATGACTCTGTAATCTGTATATTAATAACCATACTTTTATCTCTATGGACATGTGGCAAGAAAGAAGACAATTCAGCATTACCTGAAGATCTCTTCCGAGTAGAAGCTAGGAACTGTTCAGAGAATCCACACATGATCAAGCAAATCACAGCTCAAGCTAAACATAAAGACTAGCAGATCACTGACCTTGGCTTGTCAATGCCTTCCTTGTTAAATGATTAGAGACTTTTAATAAAAGTTTCTTAGATCTCTTTGACTCTTTCTGAGATTAACATCCTAATATTATCAATGGACCTCAATGTGCAACTATAGAGTATAATCCCATGCTCACATCTTCCATCTTCAACGGCTGTCACGACAGTGTCAAAAAATAATAATTACCTCAAGGTCATACCAAAATTTCAGTAAAGATACTTTTTTGTTCATGGCAGTAAGAAATGGGGATGAAAGTTTATGAGATAGGGTCAGACGACCCTAAGCTTTTGTTTTGAATCCTGAGAAACAATATATTTATCGTCATGGTTGTTGACTCTCACGATCCTTTTAATTTTGTTTGTTTCGTTTGAGTCTTATCGTCGGGATGTTTCATACTCTCTAGTTTTTATAATCTCAGTGAATGCATTAAGTCGTCAAAACACAAAAACTACAAGTTCTATGAGTATCCAAATTTTCAAAAAAATAAAATATCAAGTTGCATGCATGAGTTTTTAACTTGTGTTGTACAAATCATTTATCAAGAAAAAGAACTTATGTTGTATCAAGATTATTGCATTTGTGGGGTTTATCTTGGACGTAATTTGTTGTACATGTTAGTTAAAAATATAAAGAACTAGTGTATGGTTGGCTCAAGGTCCTATTTATAAAACCAGAAAAGTGCATTGGCAGTTTGCAAAATAATTAACGGACTTATCAATATAGATATTTATTTATATAAATATAGATAGGAAAAGAATCATACAAGCAACTTATGTCTGAATCTTAGCGAAACAACGATAGAAGCTTTCATCACTTAAAAACAAAAACAGAAAAGAAAAATGGATAATAAGGCTAAGATTCAAGGACCATGCTTCTCCAAATGGTAAGAGGACTCATACACACAGTTGTTTTTGATTTTGCCTTTGTACTTGTTCTTGTGATCAGTGTCCCACCATTCTCTGCTTCCACTGGTACTGGCATTATGATTCATGTTCATAGTATTGTTTAAACTCTGGTTCCACTTGTCTCGATCCTCTTGATTAATGTAACTGTTATGATTAGAGCTCACAACATTATAACTACCAATTGATTGGTTAATCAAATGATTACCAATCAAATCATTGGACTCAGCGTTGTAGTAATCTTGTTGAAACAATCCATCATGGAAATAAGAGCGATCCATTGGTGGAAAACTTTGAAATGGAAGCACCCCATCGCCACTAATTTCAGGAAAAGAACCGATATGGTTATCAACATCAAAACCAGAAGAAGAACCACCAAAAGATTCAACAAACTGGTTGGTTTCTTGAGCATGTAAGAAAGGTTGGCGATGACGACTAACTTGTTGGATCTCAGCAGAAACTGCCTGAGAAACAAAAGGTTGATCTATCGTTGTACTCTTCTTTTTATGGCCACTTCCACCAATCGGTATGTTCCTTAGCGCTCCACCATGAGTCCAGTTTCGGCGACATTCCTTGCACTTGTAGCGTGGTTGAGACACACTATGGTTGTTGTAGTAACAAAACTTGGTGTTGGTTGAGTTGCACCTTGGACACACTCGCGGTGGAGGCTTCTCTTGGTTCACTTCATTGCCTCTTTCAGCAAAAACACTAGAGTAATCCATTTTCTCAAGAGCTACTAATTAGTTTTCTTGTTGTTGGTATGATTATTTTGGTGTTGTGAGGGTGTCTTCTTATATAGACTCTTGAGAACTAGAAACTGAAGAAAAATAAAGATATGTTTGGGTTTAAGAAAGTGAGATTATGAGCAACGTGTTAAAAAATGATGTATTAGTAAAATCTGAAGATCTAACCCCACACCATAACATTAGGCTAAGCTTAGTCAAAAACCAAGGCTCTTTTACTCTTAAGTTTTAATTATTGGATGTATATGAAAAATGGAGATCTAAGAAGATAATGATTAAATTAGTCAAATAATACAAAAACAAAATCTAGATAGAGATATTGAGAGTGTGATGCTAATTTAAGAAAAAAAGAATCATAAATTATAGGTGTTTATTATCAAACAAAGTGTCAGAGGAGGACGCGTGTGCATAAAATAATTATATATATACATATATTTAATGAAAATGCATAGCCTAAATTGTTACAAATGGTGAACATTAATAGGGTTTAGTAAATAACAATATCTAACAAAAAAATATAAATATGACCATAGAAATATATATTAATGATAAAAAAATAAATTTGAATAGACAAAACACATAAACAGTTAAAATTAGTAATAATTTAATAGATTTATATTAAGAGCATCATTAACTCTAAAACCCTCATTTGGGGTTTTTAACTTTTTTTTTCTTTTATTAACCAATCGCGGGCCACCACGTGTTAGTGGGGTCTGCAAATACCATAAGAACTCACCAAACTTGCCTCTTGCAGAAGAGAAGGAAGATGTGGTTTTTAATAAAGTTGTGGGACCCACCTCCTAAGAACCCACTTAAAAGGTGGGGTTAATGATGCTCTAAGAGAGGAAAATAATGTGTGTGAGTTCTTGTGTTTGATAACAATTTCAAGACCAAGGAGACAATATTATATCAAAGTGACTTTGTTTATAAATGATCAAGTGAAAACTGCGGAGGTTTCATAAATATCTGCGCCTAGTGCTTGCCACACTGCCGCTGGTTTAGTCATTGATACTCCAGTTAACAGATATTTTGCTTCTAATGTCGCTGCTCCTATTGCAATCACAACTGTTTCACTCTCACAAGGTGCACTGTTTCACACTCACAAGGTGCACACAGGCCCGGTCTGGAATAATTGTGGACTGGAAGCCCAAAACAATTTAGGACCTATTACATAATAAAAATTGATGAAAGTAGTTGGCTGACTTTGAACCAGTAACTCCAGACATACAAATTATAACTTTAAACCAACTGCTCTACCGGAGACTTTGAGAAATTGATGGCCGAAAATTTACATATTCTGAACAGGGCCGGAAGCCAATGCTTCTTTGGCTTGTACCCAGGGCCGGTACTGGGTGCACAATCTGATAAGGCAAAACCAGTAACTCCAACCAATACTGCATTTGACTATTTTCCGACATCGCTACTTTTGCCTTACCACCACAATGTTAGTACATATTCTGGCGCAAAAATCAAATCTAGTTGAGTAACTTCTTTAGAAATGTCAATGCAAGAAAAAAAATCTAAAAAAGATCAGTAAATTTGAAATACATTTTTTTAAGTTAGGGTCGACTCTGTGTGTATGTATATTAGCTGGTATATGATCAGGGTTGGAAGTGTTTGATCTCATTATTTGTGTCTGGTTTAGAAGAACAAAAGGGTAGATACGTCGGAAATCAATAATTATAATCTGGATCAGAAATTTGAGTACTTTGGAATTTGGGTTCTGTGCTCGATATCTATTGTTTTGTATGTAATGTGTGTAAACGTAACTGCAAAACAACATCGTATATAAAACAGGATTTCGCAAATTCACATATGTATAGCCATAATAATACAACTGATCACTGAAAGATAAAAATCATACAGCACTTAAAATATATCAGACCTTTTAGAAATCGGTCACCAATAAAAGAAATAGTTTTAGATTTCATGGAATTTTTTTTCATATATACTAGGGTGGCACAGTTTTTAGAAGCATATGTGATACAATGTGTTTCGTTTAGATCATTAACTTTCGATTTATATCGGTCCCACAGCCTTTGGAGATAAAGATCCTACATTCGGAAATATGAAAAAAACTTAACTAGAAATCTAGTATATAACGGATTTGAGTTAATCTATTTACTGCGTAAATGTTTTAAGTTGGAAATCTATGATAAACTCAAATTTAACATAGTATCAGAATAGGCTTATTCCCTGACCTATTAATATGTCCGAAAAGTGGCTCGATCATCTCATTAAATGACGGTCTAAAAAGTAGGGGTGGACGTTCGGGTACCCATTCGGGTTCGGTTCGGATTTATTCAGGTTTCAGTTTTTTGGGTTAAAGATTTTAGCCCCATTTGGATATTTCTAAATTTTGGTTTGGGTTCGGTTTCGATCTTTGCGGATTCAGTTCGAGTTCCGGTAACCCATTTAAATTATTTTTAAAATTTAAAAATTCATTATCTACTTTACATTTCTCAAAATATAAAAAATATATATATTACATACTTCCTCTGTTTCATAATAGGTGACCCTTTACAATTCCAATGCAAATTATACTTACTTTCAGCTGAAAATTAATTGTAAACTGCATTAATTTTATAAATAATTTTATTTATCTCAAATACTATTGGTCATAGAGGTATAATTAATAAAAACTTACATATATTTCAGCATTTTCTTAATCTGTGTGAAAAATGTCATAGTGACACTTATTCAGAAATACCTAAACTATGCCATTTTTCAGAAACAGAGGAAATATAAATTTGAATGATATATGTCAAAATACCTAAACTTAATATATAAATTTGTTTGGTTTGAATATTTGGATAGAGAATCAATAGATATTTTAAGAATTTTTGGTGTTTTGAGTATATTTTACCTACTTTATACATTATACTTTTGACTATTTGTATATATTTCAAGTATTTTGGACAACTTAAAAGTATCTTATATATTTTAGATGATATTAATATACAATAAATCTAAAAATAATTAATATATTTAGGTATATAAATCTATTTCGGATACATTTGAGTATCCAAAATACCTCGGTTCGGGTCGGATTCGGTTGTCTAAAAACCAAAATTTTGAACCCGTTCAGATATTTAATAAATTTTAGTTTGGGTCCGGGTTCAATACTAGTTTTTCGAATCAGGTTCAATTCGGTTCTTCGGATTCGGATTTATTGCTCAGCCTACCAAAAAGGCTAAATTCTTTCGGAATTTTAATCAAAAATTTTATCTATAAAATAAAACTAAGAAAATAAAAAATTAATATAAATAAAAATATTAATTTAAAAATGTTATTTATTTTAAAACTCTGATAATTAAATAATAAATTTAATAAATAAAAATGGTGAACAAATTATATAGATAAAATAATTGAATAATATATATAATTTATTAAATGCATGTATATATATTCACATAACGGTAAGTATTTGTGATTTATTTTATTTTTAAGGATATTTTCTATTATAATTTGCTTTATTTCGTAGAGTTAGAAATATCAAAATATTTCGAATCGAAACGGCTGACTTTCAAATCAAAATTTACAGAATTTTCCTCATTCCTACTATAAAGTGGCCTTTTTTTGCCAATAACTTGATTATATTTTTAGTTCAACAATATTCTTTTTTTTTTTTGAAATGGGGAACACATTATATCATTATATAATTTCTAACTCTATTACATATTATGATCAACTATTTGGAATTTGAACTTCAGATCTGTGTATAGAAACTTTTAAACCTTAATCAGTAGACTATAGCGCTTCTAAAATTCAACTATATACTCATGTGGACTACTATGTAGGTAGGAGAAGAAAGTCTCGATATTGAGCAACCTATTTTAAAACACCTTTTAGAAATTAGATTGTTAAGAAAGACACATCCATTGTCACTTAAGGGATGTATTAAAATTTCCTCCATTGTCATGACAAACCTAATAGGGAAGAACAGAAACTCAAAACTCTATTGTAAACGAACAAGAGAAAACAAAATACTACATTACTTATAAGAATTTGAAGGGTGGGCGCCACAACATAACGGTGATTTACCATAGATTTACCATAGTTGTGCACTAATGCATCTCACATTATGTGATTAGGCGTACTTTGAAAACAGAGAATAGACTAAAGCAGAGCAATACATGAACATTTGAAAACACATAAATATCTTACTCATCAGTTATGAAAGACACAAGACTATAAGACACATTATGTGATTGGGCATAATTTAAAAACAGAGAATAGACTAAAACAGAGCAATTCATGAACATTTGATAACACATAGATTATCTTATTTATCAGTTATGAAAGACATAAGACACTACTAATTGGTGATGATTATTTATTTATATTACAAAAAGACAAGATACGCAATTTATGTCTGAAACTTTAGGGAAACAACAATGCACACTCTTAGAACTTCAGATTCGCTTGGTTTTACGGCCACCACTACCAATTGGTATGTTCCTTAAAGCCTTACCATGAGTCCACAATCGAAGGCAATTCTTGCAGATGTAGCGCGGCTGAGACAAACTAGAGTTGGTGTAATAACAGAACTTGGTATTGTCTGAGTTACACCTTGGACATATTCGCGGTGGAGGCTTCTCTCCATTCACTTGATGATTTGCACTCACGAAAACATGCGAGGTATTCATTTCTCTCAAGAGCTATACTTGGTTTTGTTGTTGTTAGTGTTGCTAGAGAGGGTGGGGGGTCTTATATAGGTTTTTGGGGGCGTGGAAATTGAAGAAGATATACATTTTGTTTTTAAGAGACTGAGATATCATACCAAAAAAGAGACTGAGATCATGTGCAAACGTGTCAGAAATTGTGTATTAATAATCTAAAGATCTATATTCACTCAATAAACCTTAGGTTAAGCTTAGCCAAAAAGCATGGCTAGCATACTCTTAATCTTGGATGTATATGAAAATAAGAGAATCAAGAAGATACAATTAAATGGGTCAAAGTGGTAAACATAAACAAAATCCCGGGAAATTGAAAGTATAATGCCAATTTAAGGCAAATGAACTATACATTTAAGTGTTTATTATGAAAAAGAGCATGCGTGAGTGTGTATGCTCACGCGCCCTTCCATTGGGACAAAAGTTAAATTTTTTTCCATATAAAATCTTCACAAAAATTTCATCTTTAACTAGATACAAATGTTAAGAAAATTTTGGTTGATAATATTAATAATACATACTACAAAAAAATAAGTAGTCAAAAATAATATCGAAAGCCTATTTTTCGAAATATCTTTTGAACTCGACAAAACCCTTAAAACTAAATCTCTGAACTCGACAAAACCCTTAAAGCTAAATCTCTAGTAGTAATGAGCTTATTTAGAGGGAAAATACAATCTGTGTGAGTACGTGCTTTCGTAAGTGTTAGTGCTTTATTAAGAGGGAAAATACAATTTGTGTGAGTGAGTGCGTTTGTAAGTGTTTATAAGAATTTATTTTTAAAAGATATGCTCAAGGAAATGTTTCATATATATACATAGATAGCAATGCTAAACACCAAGATGACAAGAGACTCAACAAAAAATATTTAGTATCAAATGAATAACCTATCAATGAAACTTACAAAACATCTAAATAAAAATTTCATCAGTAGTTTTGTTTTGAGAAAGGATGAAAGGGTGTGTATGTGTGAGAAATTAACTACATCATAAAACATATGTCTAGAATTGATCATATTCGAAATGGATACAAATTGTGTCAATTGAAAAGTCTTACGTAGGCATAGACATTCAGATACTCATTCATGTTTGGTTTGAATTTTCAAGTTTCGAATTTAGTCTCATAGATCTCATTCATGTATTATTTTTATGACAGATTGGATTAGGTTAATAATATTTTGGGTTTGAACTTAATTTGTAACACATGTTAAAACACATTCGTTAGTCATGCTTATTTTAAATTTGGGTTATTTCAGTTCGAGTAGTTTAGATATAATATCTCAATAAGCATCAAATTAAGTATTTGATATACTTTTTGTAAATCAAATACATACTTTTTGTAAATTTTAAATACTTATTTTAAAATATCATATCAAACTAAACATGTAATTGAGTATTTTATGTACTTATTTGGGTTTCAAATACTTATTTCGAATAATTTAGAACTCAGCATCCTCATCCTCTAAGATGCAAATCTGTTTCCCGTTGTGATTTGCTGAGCTGGTGTTGAGGTGTCTTTTGCTTTTACGGAGGCCAGCTCCCTATTTCTGTTTTGCTGCTCTTGACCATTTTTGTCTTGTTTCTGTGTGCAGGTTGTCACTTTGTTTGCATGAGTTGATGAGCGGGAAAACGGCTTATTCATTTCCGCACTACGAAGCCATAAAAAATACATACCCAAACTATATTAACGTGCCAAAACAATCCTAAACTAAATAAAAATTTGAATTACATACCTAGAATCTCTGCTAGTATCGCCTCTGGGAGTTGTATGGTGCTTGTTAAGGTTTCCATTGAACATCTACGATTAGGTTTTACGGTTTTGGGATTAAATGATTTTTCTATTTATTAAAGCGTATATATATTAGAAATAAAGAAAAATATTGTTTTGTACACATAGTCACATACCCCAATCATACAAATATTGTTCTTATAATAGACCCTTTTGGACGAGATTGGCTCAAAGCCTCAAACACTTGATAATATATGAAAAATGATTGGAATCTGGTTAATTTAGGGTCTGACTGTTTAGCACTCATGGAGTAAAATGGTGGGATAAAAAAAATTACTCTAGTTCCCTTTACTTTTAAGTTTTAACCAATCAGGTGAAAAAGAAAGAAAAAATATTTACTCTCTTTCTCGCTTGGAATAATCATTGTTGTTTTGTCTTTTCTGAGTTAGTGGGTACATTTTCTCACTTCTTCTAGCCGGAGTAACTTAGAGTACCTGTGATTTACTCCGTATATTTTCCTCTAGGTTATGCTACGTTGTTTCCCAATCACAACCTTAATCATTTGTATTTTTTTTTGTTTGATGTTTATCTCATCTATTAATTTAGGGTCCTACTTTTATCTACTATTAACGAGTCATAGTAGGACTACTTAAAGAATTAGTTAATATGACATATTTGATTATTTACATTAATAATAAACCAACTATAAATTTAAATTGTTTTTTAATTATAACAAAATCTGTTGAGAAAAAATCTAACAAAATCTTACTTAAAAATTTAATTTTTTAAATAAAATAACATATTAATTAATTTGTAATTATTAATATAATAATGTAATAAATCAATGTTAACTAAAATTTTATTATGAAAAAAGAAAATAAAAATTATATACTTTTTATAAATTCTATAATTCTATTCGGTATTATATAAAAATAGAAGTGATATGTGAATTAAATATGAAAAAAATATATTAAATGTGTAAATTAACAAATTTAATAATTTAATTTTTTTTCATTTAAAATATTTCTCACTCATCATTAAAATGGGTTCATAAATTATATAATATATTTATACAAAAATAATTTTATCAACATAGGTTAAAATTTTATATCTACAACTATATATTATCTTTTTATTTATTTTGAAATTCTCAAAATGATATTGCTTAAAAATTTTATATAAAAAGTATAATATTATATAATAACCTTTAGTTCATATACTATTTAAAAAATATGTAATTAGAAAACTATGAAATTTTAGTAATTCATTTAAAATATAAATGACAAATCAAATTGTAATTATAATTTTTTTAATTATAACAAAATCTGCTGAGAAAAATTTAGGCAATATTACCAAGAATTCAATTTGTTTTTATTAAATACCCTACATATTATTTGAGAAGCATTGCAACATTTTTTTGTAGCTACGTGTCATCACTAGAATGATTCTTAGAATCCTTAGAGAAATAAGTTGGTCCATTTAAATATATAATAAACTTTTTATTATACCACAATAAATACATTATTAATGTGATTCATTATTTTCTTAAATAAGATTACGGAATTGCCTAATGTGACTAAAGTATATATGACAATTAATGATTTTGAATAATAAAGATTTGATAAAAATAAGTGTGTATTATAATTATATTTGTTTAATTTTAAGCTATTAAAATAATTAAAAAATCATAGTAACCATATAATAAAAATTAAAAAAATAATTTATATATTATATTTTGAATTTTTAAAAACGAGTATAAAGTACTAATACTGTCAAAAGTTTCACATTCAAATTTTGTGATCTATGATTTAAAACTTTTGTTATGACATGATACAAATAATTGAAAAATAATATAAGTTGAAAGTCTCATTTAATAAATATCAAAAATAAAAGATATATAAATATATGTATCATTTTAAATTAAACTATATGCCATATAAAAATACATAAATATCGTAATTTTAAAATTTACTTTGAACATTTTTTTGATAAAAAATTTAAAAAAATATTGACAACTTAATTTTTTAAAATATTATAAATTACTTAAACCATTATTCCCACAGTAGAAATTTTGTTATCACTAATTTAGACTTTTTGCTATAACAGATACAAATGATAAAAAATAATATGAGCAAAAAGCATCATCTAATAAATATTAATATTAACATATACCATATATATGTTACTATCATTTAAATTTAATTATATATCATATCAAATAGAAAAAATATTTTTCGATTTATTAAATTTATTTATATGTTCGCACTAATTTAATTATATAAGTAGTAGATAATGACTTTTTAATTATTCAATATATATTTATTATTTCATAATATGCTATAAACATATAATATATAAAATAATTTATATATATAATGTTCATTCCGCGCAAGGCGCGGATCTTAACCTAGTAATGTATTAAAGTAGTAACAAAAACATATTCAAAATTCATGCAATCTTCCAAACTTAAAAATAGTAGTGCAATTTTTTAAAGTTTTCTTGACAAAATATAAGGTTTTGAAAATAAATATTCAAACTCGAAATGATAATATTTCAAATTTTACAAAAGATAAAACCATAGATAATAAAGAATAACTTTTTTGAAATGACCACGAATAAATAAACTATATATGTTGTAAAAATTAAGGCAATCTAATATTTTGAAATCTTAATTAAAAATGAAAAGAAAACTTAATATCATAACATCCAAAAATATCATATATAAATAAAATTTACTAAAATAATTTGATATATGCTACTATGTAAAATAATAGTGCTATATTATTTAAACGATACAGTGTTCTTACATATATATCCTGAAAATACAAAAATAATATATATAAAAGTATATTTTAGAAACACATGTAAATAAAAATTATCTTAAACATATTTCATTTCTATAATATAAATAAATTTTAAAAATGTATTACATGAAAATGTATAAATTAAAAAAAAACATATTTTGAAGGAGGTTATCTATTTGATTATTTCATATTGTTATTTGACTGTACCTAACATGTAAATATATTAATAAGAAATAAAAATAATAACAAAATAAAATGTATTAAACACATCACTATATATTAATAATGCAGAATAAAAAATATACACAATAATATTATAGAGCTACACAATACATAATACAAAAATAGAAATTATATATTTAAAACATTTGTAATAATATCAAATATATTTATAAAATGAAAAAATATCCGCACGGATGTGCGGATCGGATTAAAATCTAGTTTAAAAAAAAAATATTCTCGGGTCCACCAAACTTTTAAAGGAAAAATTGTTTTTTAGAGCAAAAAAATGATAACTATGTCCATTTAGACTAATCTCATATACTTTATGTCCCATTAGACTAATTATTTTCAAAATGGCAATAATGCCCTTAAAATTGTAATTTTTAAATATAATAAATAATGAATTTGTTTTTTTTGTTTTTTTTTTAAATTTTTTTTTTTTCAAAATATTCCCAAATATTTTGTTTCCATATTTTTAGAAACTGATTTCTTATCCGTAAAATACAACTAGTCTGTAGAAATCAGTTTCTACAGGTTTTTAGAATTATAGTAATGTGTAGATTTTGATTTCTCCATGTTTTAGATTTACAGTAAACCTGTAGAAGTCGGTTTTTACGTATTTTAGATTTATACTAATGTGTAGATTTTAATTTCTAAAGATTTTAGATCGATAGGTTAAGCGCGGAATGTGTATTCTAAATATTTTTAGAATATTCTTATTTACGTAGATCACATATTCTAAACATTGTAGATTCAATGAAAAAAGTGGATTTCGTTTTCTACTTCGTATAATGCCATTTATACTTTATGTAGAATATAATCTGAAATTTATGATTTAAACATTTTTAGAACTAAAAAAAATATCACTAAGTTCATATAGGTATTTTATCAATAGTTATAATTTTTTCAAAAAAAAATTGTTTGTAAAACTATTATTAAATTTATTTTCAAAAATATTAAAGGGTATTATAGAGAAAACTGACACAAAATAGATATTAGTCTAAAAGGACATAGTTATCATTTTTTTTGCTCTAAGAAAACAATTTTCCCAATTTTAAAACGATAAGATAAAATAAATGAAGTGATCCAAATCATTGTTATCTTTTATTTAAACTCAATCAATCTCGATTCTCGACATTACAAAACAATTCAACTCAATAATTCAAACATTTGGATCGTAGAACCAGACCGATCTTCCATTTCTTTCTTGAACCGGTCTTGAATTCGTCTCATACCCCTATATTCAGGTTATAACATGATTAGTAATAGGTATTATCAATATCAGCTAATGAAATAACATCAGCAATTTAGAGTACTTACATCGTCAACGGCACTCCTCAGAGCTGCAATTTGTTCCATTGATATCGTGTTCACCTATATATACAATTTGTTTAATTAGCAACATTGCATTTTGTTAAGAATAAAGATAGTAATCAATAAAACAAAAGATAAAACCCTTTTGACAACGGTCCAAATAACACCTTCAGTGCATGGAGGAACAGTAAGAGAGCCAATGTATCTATAGAATTTTTTGGTTTGAAATCTAATAGTTCTTGGATCCACGATCCCTAGATCCCTCTCTTCTTTTCCCACTGTTTTTATTCCATCTAGTAGCTGAATTTAAATTAAAAATAAAAAAAATTAAAAATGTCATAAATACACAATCTTTCATATAAATAAACATTGATATTATACGTACCCTTGTGAGGAATTCATTAGGTTTGTCTAATTTATAAAGAACTCCAATCACTGCGGTTTTGCCTCCAGCACTCGTGTGAACCATGTGAAGCTCCATGTCATAACTGTAACACATTTAAAATTAAAGTTGGTGTAAATTATGAGATTAATTCTTATATTATTTCTTAAGACAAGAAAATACAAACCGAGTTCCGTTGACGGTATGCTCTGACGGTGAATGCCAATGACATTGCACCAATTTATACTCAGTTCGACGTATTGTTTTTTTTTTTTTTTTTTTTTTTTTTTTTTTTTTTTTTTTTTTAGTTCGACGTATTGTTATTTTCCCAGCATCTCCTTTCCACGATACCTTTTATTATATCATCATTATTGATTACTGTTAGAATTATATCACCATGCATATGCGTAATGTAATGATAATTTACAGCTAAACAAATGTACCATAACGTCATGTCCTCTGTTCACAATTACAGCCGGGGCTGGTTTGTATTGTCTTCTCCATGCTTCATCACGAATAATACTAACTCTTGCGTTAGTGAGATCGATCGGAGATGGAATTTTCCGGTGTTGCAAGTTTTCCAATGAGGGTTTATTTTTCCCCATCCCTCTGGTCCTTTCTCTGGATTCCGCTCGTACGTAAATGGAGTTTCATCGTCTGTTTCCAAAGTAACATCATATATATATATAAGTATTGAGTTTTGATACAAGTGTAAACATGATTTTGCAAAAGTAAATAAACGTACCCACTTCAGCGCCACGAGCGAGGGAAATATTAGAGAAAGATAAATAGAGGAAAAACAATGCGAAAGAGATAATTGTTTTTGCGTTCGGATCCATTTGTGTTCTTTCTTATGTGATTTGATCTTGCTTAGTGCTTATTATGTTCTTGAGTATGTTTCAAGGGTTTAGAGAGAAGCTGTTTATAAAGAGGCCTGCATGGCTCGTTTTGCTGTTTTTTTTTTCTTCTGTTTTATGGTTTTTACAGTTGTTCGGATTATTAGTTAATAATCTGCTGTGATTTGTAAAAATAAATAAAAGACAGTTCACTGGATCCATTTGGTTAGAGTTTTCTAATATCGGTTTCAATAGTAAATCGATGTAAATATTTTTGACATAGAAGACAAAAATGTAAGAAAATCAAGAACATAGTGAAGAACTGAGTGAAGAACATAGTGAAAGAGAACAGAAGGAGAACTATATAGAGTGCATTCTCTTTAAAAATAAACAAGAAAGAGAAAAACACATAAACACACACTGGTACATATATAGAGTGCATTCTGTTCTAACAGCTAAATTTGCAGGTGTAAGAATTCAAATTCGAATGGGTCACACTTATCAAGAAGCTTAGCTTTCCCAGCTTTTTATCCACCAAATGTCATCCATCGCATAGCATCCACCGAATTGTATCCACCAAATGGCATCCATCGCATAACATCCACTGAATGGTATCAATGTCCTGTAATCTCTTTTACTTGCCCAACTTCTCTATTCTTCATCTTTCTTCTTCATTCAAGTTTTCATGTCAATATTCCCCCTCAAGTTTAACCATAAGGTTTGGTCAAGCTTGGAAACCATGAAGACATCCCTCATTAAAAACTTAGTGTGCAAAATCCAGTGGAACAAAAACACACTAAGGAAAAAGAGTAGATGCTGTTAGAGTTCATGAATCGAGGAAGAAGATGAAGTCATAACAAACTTTCTATTTTGGATAAAATGATTAAAATCGTTACAATGAGGTTTATACAGTAAGCTTATGTACTGGTTAACATCAAATACTAAACCAGACTAAACCAATCACTAAACCAACAATTTGATTAACGGTTCTATACTCTAATATTCCCCCTAAAGATGGCAAATATATGGACTTTAAAGCCATCTTGCCCACCAAAGAATAGAACTGAGGAGAAAACAGAGCTTTGGTGAAGATATCCGCAATTTGATTATTGGTTCTCACATGTAGAAGTTTGATGAAACCTTTAACCACACGTTCTCTGACTTGATGACAATCCAGCTCAATGTGTTTGGTGCGTTCATGAAAAACCGGGTTACTAGCAATATGGATAGCAGCCGTTGAATCACAATAGAACGCAACCGGACCACGCTGAGGAGAATCAAGCTCAGTCAAGACATTACGTAACCAGATAACTTCTCACGAACCATACTCCATGGCTCTGTATTCTGATTCCGCAGACGAATGAGAAACAGTTTGCTGCTTCTTTGATTTCCAAGAGATCATAGCATTACCAAGAAACATACAATAGCCAGAAGTTGATCTTCGTGAATCAAGACAAGAAGTCCAATCAGCATCAGTGAATGTTTTGAGTACCAAGTCTGATTCAATGGAATAGAAGAGTCCAAGACCAACGGTTCCCTTTAAGTAAAGTAGAACTTTGAGAGCAGCTTGATAGTGTGACTGCTTAGGAGCTGATATAAACTGACAAAGCTTGTTCACAGCGAAGGTAATATCCGGCCGTGTGATAGTCAGATACATTAGTCGACCAACAAGTCTCCTGTAAGCTGCTGGATCATCCATAAGAGGTTCCTTTGAATGCATACAGAGCTTAGCAGCAGGGTCCATCGGTATAAGGAAAGGTTTACATGCCAAAAGACCTGTATCTTCCAAGAGATTCAGAGTATGTTTCCTTTGACAAATAGAAATACCTCTACTGGATCGTGCAATCTCCAGACCAAGAAAATACTTGAGCTGACCAAGATCACGAAGTTTGAAAGCGTCACTGAGCGCTCCTTTCAGTTGAGTAACATCATTATCATCATTGCTTGCAATAATAATGTCATCAACGTAAACCAAGACAGCAGTGTAGACTCCTCCTTTGCGGCGAATGAAAAGAGTATGATCAGAATTTGATTTCTGAAAACCAAGTTGAAGAAGTGTCCCACTAAACTTCAAGAACCATTGTCTAGATTTCTGAAGTTTACAAACCGCATTTGGTGGTAAAATTTCCCCCTCCTTTGGTGTATATCCTGGAGGTACGGTCATATAGATCTCCTCATCCAAATCACCTTTTAAGAAGGCGTTAGAGATGTCTAACTGAGTAAGACTCCACTGTTTTGCCGCAGCCACTGCTAGGAGAGTCTTAACAGTTGTCATCTTGGCCACTGGTGAGAAGGTTTCTTCAAAGTCAATACCTTCTTCTTGTGTATAACCTTTTGCCACCAAACGAGCTTTATATCTCTCAATAGTACCATCCGGATTGATCTTTATCTTATAGACCCATTTACATCCGATGGCATGTTTTCCTGATGGTAATGAACAGACAGTCCATGTACCAGTACTTTCCAGAGCAATAAGTTCTTCATTCATTGCCTGTAGCCATTCATCAAATCTTTTGGCTTGGGTGAAACTAGTTGGCTCGGGAATCAAAGCTATAGCGCAAATGTAAGCTTTGTAATCATCTGATAGACTATCATAAGACATGTAAGCCGAGAGAGGATAAGGGATTTTAGTATCACTCTCTGCAACATTACAATAATAGTCCTGAAGATGAGCATGAAGTTTAGAAATTCTTTTACCTTGAGCTCTGTTTTCACGAGTAACGTGATCATCAGTTACAGATGGTACCTTCTCAGGTGAAGAAGTAGATGCTTCAGTCACAGGTAAACCATCATCATGAGTTGATGAATCAGCAGTACTCGAAGAATCATTTTGTGTAAAAGAGAACATGTCTTCATAAGAAGCTGGAGTATCCTTGGCATGGGGGAATATATCTTCATGGAATGTCACATTTCGAGAAATATGAATTTGATGAGAATCCAAATCCAGAAGCTTATAACCGGCCTTGTAACCTGCAGGATAACCAAGAAAAAGACATGGCTTTGAACGAGGCTGAAACTTGTTCCGACTCTTTGACGAAGTAGAACAATAAGCCAGACATCCAAATACCTTCAGTCCATCATAATCAACCTTTTTAGAAGTAAGAAGCTCATAAGGACACTTGTCTTTAAGAAGTGGTGAAGGTAGCCTATTGATAATGAACACGGCAGTAAGCACACAGTCTCCCCAAAACTCCATTTCTACCTGAGACTGAAACATCAAAGCACGCGCAACATTCATAATGTGTTGATGTTTCCTCTCCATTACAGAGTTTTGCTCTGGTGTCTCAGGGCATGAATGATAAGAAACAATGCCTTTCTTCTTATAGAACTCCACAAATTTTAATTCTGGAGCGTTATCTGACCTTACTGCTTTCACCACTGCCTTGTACTGAGTCTCAACCATCTGAATAAACTCCGGAAACACTGTCAAAACCTCATCTTTTGTTCTGAGAAGATAAACCCATGTCACTCTCGTGTGATCATCAACAATTGTGAGGAAGTAACGATATCCTTCGACAGTTGAAACAGAGAAAGGCCCCCATGTATCAATGTGTAGTAGATCAAACGCATTGTTACTGAGATGGTTTTTAGGCTGGTAAGGAAGACGTTTCTGTTTAGCAAGTGGACAAATAGGACAGTGAAATGCTTCTTTATTTCTTTGTTTCAGACCAAGAACATTAATGATAGAGTTTGTTTTTAACATAGATGGATGGCCTAAACGATTGTGCCACAAATGAGCATCAATAACAACATTAGCACATAAAGCAAACGGTTGTTGTAGAGTAGCTGATCCCTCCATATCCACTGTGTCCATCACGTACAAGTTTGAAATCTGCTCACCCTTCCCAATCATCAATCCCTTGATAGGATCCTGTATCAGACACGAATCAGGATCAAAGCTAACTCTATATCCCAAATCTTTTGTGAGCTGGCTTACACTCAACAGATTAAGTCTAAAGTCGGGAAGATTCAGAACATTCTGTAATAACATAGAGTCAGTAAGACGGATTGTCCCAATGCCTGCAATCTTAACTCCTAAACCGGTTGGTAAGGTCACAGATGTATCAATATTGTCAGTGAGACTAACAAAGAGCTCTTTGTCATGAGCAACATGATGTGTAGCCCCACTGTCGATAATCCATGAGCCAGAGTTCAGAGCGTTTCTTGTTGCTCTCAACATACCCACAAAACACAATGTAGAGGAGGAAAAAGCCATACCAGGCAAAGCTGTGATCGTTCCTCCTGAAGTTGTAGCAGTTAACTTGACCCGGCTGAGTCTTCAATTGAGAGTTGAAGTAGGCAATGACTCCTTCTATCTGGTCTTTGGTGAGATTATTAACAACATTAGACACAGAATCAACAAATCCCACTTGAGCAACCATTGGTTTCACATAACCATTTGGTTTGTTGTTGGAGATATTCTTGTCTGCCTGTTGTTTCACTTTGTGTTTAAAACCAGTAGGATAACCATGGATCTTGTAGCAAGTATCCACAGTATGACCATTGTAGCCACAGTGTGCACAAACTGGCCTGTTATGTTTCACAGGGACTACAGACTGAGCAGCATTAATCATTGGTGGGGCAGGAGCTGATACCTGAAACGCAGTCGCATTCTGAAGAGGACTAATGTTCCGCTGATTAAAGTCCTGATCAAGGAGATTATAGATCTCTGAAAGCTCCGGAATGTTCTTCTTCATAGTGATCTGACTGCGGATCACAGAATAAGACTCATTCAATCCAGCCAAGAACTTAATGATCTTAGCATGCTCTGCCTTAGCGTCCGTAGCTTTGCAACAATCACAGTTTCTACAAGTAGTTACACAATTAGCCCCATCAAGCTCATCCCAAAGAGTCTTCAGAGTCGTGTAGTATGTAGCAAGATCCATTGAACCTTGCTGTAAAGACCATATCTGTTGAGAGAGTTGATATGATCTCGGAAGGTTTGTGATATGGAAACGAGTTGTCAGATCTTTCCATATCTCCTCAGCATCATTGAAACGAAGGATGCTCTTGTAGATCTGCTTAGAAACTGTATTAAGAATCCAAGACTTGACCATATAATTACATCGTGACCAGATACGGTATTGCGGATGCGTTTCAGGTGGTCTCGCAATGGATCCATCAATGAATGACAATTTATTCTTAGCATCTAAAGCAATTTTCATAGAAATACTCCAGTTATCAAAGTTCGATCCATCTAACTCCTCAGAAATGATAGAAAGACATGGATTATCGCTATTGGTAAGATAATACGGTGAGTGAATGCTGTCTGGTGAAATCGCTGCGACGATCGGAGGTTCAGGAGACGACCGAGCTGATGATTCCGGAATAGGAGCTCGACGAGTCGCCGATGAAGCCTGTCTAGCCCCGCGACGAGTAGATCTTCGCGCGATCACCATTGTCGAAGCTTAACGTCGTGATTTGACTCGAAACTTGGCGGAATAACCAGAGATTCGATCACGAGCTGAAGAAAGATCGATCGTGAGAATCAACGATCAATCGAGGTCAACGAAAGGAAGAAAGGAAACGGATCGGTTGAGGTTTGATCCTCAACGCTCTGATACCATGTTAGAGTTCATGAATCGAGGAAGAAGATGAAGTCATAACAAACTTTCTATTTTGGATAAAATGATAAAAGTCGTTACAATGAGGTTTATATAGTGAGCTTATGTACTGGTTAACATCGAATACTAAACCAGACTAAACCAGACTAAACCAATCACTAAACCAACAATTTGATTAACGGTTCTATACTCTAATAGATGCTTTCATGGCTGAGAGGATTATGATCTCAGCATGTCCATGAGTCCCAATCTTGGATGGATGGACTCATAAACTTTGGTGCTTGCTCCTTTGGTGAAGATATCAGCAAGTTGATCTTCACTCCTTGTATAGCAAGGCAATATGATCAGTTGTTCCACATCTTGTCTCACCTTGTAATAATCCACCTCAATGTGTTTTGTCCTCTCATGAAACACTGAGTTTGATGCTATATGAATAGCCGTCTGATTATAACAATGCATTATGATTGGTGTTGTTGTTTCTATGCCCAAATCTCCTAGAGGATTTCTGATCCAAATAAGTTCACTAAGCAATTTTTAGTTTTTAGTTTATTCAATGCTGCTCAGGATTATGAGCAAGTCATGACTCTGTAATTTGTATAATAACAACCAAACTCTTATCTCTATGGACATGTATCAAGAAAGAAGACAATTCAGCATTAAGTAAAGATCTCTTCCGAGTAGAAGCTAGGAACTGTTTAGAGAATCAACACATGAGCAAGCTAAACATATGGACCGGCATATTAGTATTACATTGACCTAAGTAGGCTTGTCAATGCCTTCCTTGTTAAATGTTCAAATACTTTTAATAAAAGTTTCTTAGATGGACTCTTCGTTATTATCATTTGGCTTTTCTCTCGGGCACAGTTATCGAGTTCTCCTCCTGCACCACCGGCGTCGCCTCTGCCAGTCTTTCTTAGCCACGACTCTATCTTTAATTCACTTATGTCATGTATCTCTTATAGTTTCTTTCAACTTTACTGCTCTGGATCTACTGTCAACGCTACCGGTAGAGATCTATGTGGTCTCGTACTGTTGGTCGGAGTTCATCAGAGTGGACCTCTTCTCCGGGGACTCCTGGATAATTGTTTCAGACATACCTCTCTCCATTTTTTCATCCTCCATGTCTGCTCTCATCAGCTCTTCATATCTATAAACCTATTTAACTCAACTTCAGCGATGAAGCGCCTGGCTGAAGACCCACACCGTAAACGACCGCAGCCACACCTTCTCCTAACATCTTGCGTTAATCCGGCGACCGGTGTAGATGGGATTCTATTCCGGCGACCAGATCTATTTCTTCAAAGCTTGATAAGGTTGTGTTGTCTGCTTAATACTCTCACCTTCTCCACGTGGTTAAGTTATATTCTCTCCAGTCTTGCTTGAAAGTCCGACAAAACCTGTTATGGTGAAGAACAGTCTCCTCCTCTGACTTGTCTCGATGGCCATCTAGCTTGTTCCGGTGAGCTCTGCAAATACCAACCAACCACTGCTCTTTGTCTTTCAGCCGGGGATCTCCTCACCGCTTCCGACTCGTACTCCAGATCCACAACGTCCCTTACCAATAATTCAAATCTTCATGGGCCTGGCCCAATACTTTGGCTGAAGCTGCCAGCCCAGTTATCAATCTATTAAAATCTAGAAACCTGCAACACATTGTGAGCCAATCAATTTCGGTTTTGGTTTCTCTGGTTAATTTAAAGAGCTTCGATGGATTCATTGAAGTCTTTATTCTGAGCTTATTGCAATATCACTCAGTTAGGAAGCAGTTTTCGGTGGATTCACCGGATCTGTTATCGTTTTCATCATCCTCCTTGGCCGAGGACAGAATCTTACAATCATGCCTCCATTCTATGAACAGATATGTTCTTTCTGATCCTTTTCCGAGTTATTGTTTCAGCTTACTCACCGGTTTGTTTCCTTGCGTAGCGGTCTGTACGGGGCTAGAAGGTGCAATCAAGATTACTTCGGTTTTTCTTGTTGGTGAGGGTTGTCTCTCAACGTTACTTGTGACTAAATCTCAGCGATCCGACTTTTCTGGAAATGCTTTATCGACGCATTCAAGCCATGTCTCGAATTTGCTGTCAACTTCATATGAAGACTTATTATGTTTAATTGCTTTTGCTGTTGTAGTTTATGGTTTGTTTTTAAGAGAATGTTTAATTCCCTCTTGTCATTGTAGTCTTCAAGTTTGAGTTAAATGAAAGTTGTGTTTCAAAAAAAAAAGTTTCTTAGATGATTAGATCTCTTTGACTCTTTCTGAGATTAACTTCCTAATATTATCAATCGACACCAAGGTACAACTATAGAGTATTATCCCGATCCTGATTGTGCAAGTGTGTACAAACAATTAGCACCAAAGCAGAGCATAACTATAAAAGGAGGTTTCAGGATTGTCAAGTCTGTAATCTCCGGACTAGTGCCAATTGTTTTGCTCATCCTTTCACCAAATTACTCCACAGGCATATCATCTGATTAGGAGATTGGTAATGTGCAGTGTAATAGTTCTGTCTCCCATAGGCTAAATTTCAGAGTGTGTGTACTCACAGGCTGCATCCATGCGTTAATAGTTTTGTCGTTGGTGTGTTATGGTCGGGATGTTTGATACTCTCTAGTTTTGAAGTATAATCTCAGACTCTCAGTGAATGCATTAAGTCGTCAAAACACAAAAACTACAAGTTCTACGAGTATCCAAATTTTCAAAAAAATATTAAATTGCATGCATGAGTTGTAACTTGTGTTGTACTAATCATTTATAAAAAAAAATGATGTTGTATCGAGATTATTGCACTTGTTGGTTTATCTTGGACGTGATCTATTTTCCATGTTAGATAAAAATCTAAAGAATTAGATTTATGGTTTGGCTCAAGATCCTACTTATAAGTTATAACCAGAAAAAAATGAATATTCCAGTATAATTATACGGGAAAAAAAACAGACAAGCAACTTATGTCTGAATTTTTGGGAAACAACAACAGAATCTTTCATCACTTCAAAACGCACAAAAACATAAAAGGAACATGGGTAATACGGCTAATATTTATGGACCATGCTTCTCCAAATGGTAAAAGGACGCATACACAGTTGTTTTTGATGTTGCCATTGTTCTTGTTCATGTGATCAGTCTCCAAAGATACTCTACTTCCACTGGTGCTGGCGTTATGATTCATGTTCATGAGCTTAACTTGTGTTGTACAAATCATTTATCAACGAAAAAACTTATGTTGTATCGAGATTATTGCATTTGTGGGGTTTATCTTGGACGTAATTTGTTGTACATGTTAGCTAAAAATATAAAGAACTAGTATATATTTTTGGCTCAAGATCCTACTTATAACCAGAAAAGTGCATTGGCAGTAGGCAATATAATTAACGGACTGATCCATAGAGATATTCATATAATTATAGATAGGGGGGAAAATCCGACAAGCAACTTATGTCTGAATTTTGGGAAACAACGGTAGAAGCTTTCATCACTTAAAAATAAAAACAGAAAGGGAAAATGGATAATAAGGCTAAGATTCAAGGACCATGCTTCTCCAAATGGTAAGAGGACTCATACACACAGTTTTTCTTTATGTTGCCGTTGTAATTGTTCATGTGATCAGTGTCCCACCATTCTCTGCTTCCACTGGTGCTGGCATTATGATTCATGTTCATAGTATTGTTTAAGCTCTGGTTCCACTTGTCTCGATGCTCTTGATTAATGTAACTGTTATGATTAGAGCTCACAACATTATAACTACCAATTGATGTGTTAATCAAATGATTACCAATTGATTGGTTATTCAAATGATTACCAATCAAATCATTGGACTCAACGTTGTAGTAATCTTGTTGAAACAATCCATCATGGAAATAAGAGCGATCCATTGGTGGAAAACTTTGAAATGGAAGCACCCCATCGCCGCAAATTTTAGGAAAAGAACCGACATGGTTATCAACATCAAAGCCATAAGAAGAACCACCAAAATATTCAACAAACTGGTTGGTTTTTTGAGCATGTAAGAAAGGTTGGCGACGACGACTAACTTGTTGGATCTCAGCAGAAACTGCCTGAGAAACAAAAGGTTGATCTATCATTGTACTCTTCTTTTTACGGCCACTTCCACCAATCGGTATGTTCCTTAGCGCTCCACCATGAGTCCAGTTTCGGCGACATTCCTTGCACTTGTAGCGTGGTTGAGACACACTATGGTTGTTGTAGTAACAAAACTTGGTGTTGGTTGAGTTGCACCTTGGACACACTCGCGGTGGAGGCTTCTCTTGGTTCACTTCATTGCCTCCTTCAGCAAGAACACTAGAGTAATCCATTTTTCTCAAGAGCTACTAATTAGTTTTTTTTGTTGTTGGTATGATTATTTTGGTGTTGTGAGGGTGTCTTCTTATATAGACTCTTGAGAACTGGAAACTGAAGAAAAAAAAAAGATAAGTTTGGGTTTAAGAAAGTGAGATTATGGGCAACATGTTAAAAATGATGTATTAGTAAAATCTGAAGATCTATCCTCACATTAGAACATTAGGCTAAGCTTAGTAAAAAAACCAAGGTTCTTTTACTCTGGGAAAATTGCCAAAAGAGAATAAAAAAATCAGGTTGTTGTCCCTTTGGTATAAAACTAGTTTTGTCCATTTTTTCTCCTTTTTACCCTTTGTATTTCTGAAAACTAATGAAATAAATAATTTTGAGAATCAAAAAAATTATTAAAAATATAAACAATTAATAAAACATCCATATACACAAGCTGGTAATTTTGTTTTGTTCAAAAACTTGGTAAATAAGATTTTTAAGATACGTTCTACTAAAAGTAGAATGCGTCTTCAACATAAAATAGTATAGTAGAAAACAATTTCTAAAATAAACACGTTCATCTACTTCTTTTAGAACGTCCATTTTACTATTTACTAAATTTCTAAAAAAGAGGAATGTGCATTCTACTAATCGTAAAGGTATCCACTTTCCTTCCGAATGCATCTTCTACGTTTATAAAGTATTCTAAATTTTAGGGAATGTGTTTTCTACAATGTACTCTTACGTCTACTCAAAGTAGAAAATGTATTCAAAATTTTTATCATTCTTCTAAACTTTTAGAAGTCGCCTTCTACGGATAAGAATACCTGATTTTTTGCGAAAATTAATGAAATTTCAGTTAAGGAAATATTATAAAAATCTCCTAAAAATATTCTAACTTCCTAAAACGTGTTATGGTCGATTTTACTTGAAAAAATTAAAGAAAAAATGATTCTCCCTTCTCTTCTTCATCAATCTATGGTTTTCCCATAGTTTTTCTTTTGATTCTTCTCACAAACTCTTGTTCTCTATGATGCATATCTATACCGTTTTTTTTTTTTTCGATTGCCTTTCAATTTTTTTTTCATTTTTTCCATTAACTTCTTTTTTAAATTCAAATTAACTTTTAAATTGTGTTTAATTAGATTAAATATAGGGATAGTTTTGGGATTATGAGAAAAATTATACTATTGAGACAACTTCATGTTGGTTTTATACCAAGGGGACAACAACCTTGTTTTTTTGTTCTCTTTTAGCAATTTTCCCAATAATCTATACTATACTAAAAGCCAGATATTCTCAATGGAGAAGGGATCCACGTCAGATTAATAATTCAGACCAATCATAGAGTTGTATTGTGCCATGTCATATGTTCCTCACACATCAAAAATTAGTTCGACGACTTCGTCTTCCTCCTTTTCCTCGAAGAAATCCCAACCGTTTCACCTCTTCTCCTCTGTAACATTAAAATTGTGACTCATAAAGCTTTATCATTTAGTGCAATCACTATATAATCTACCTCTTCACATCCAATTTTGCTGAGGAGAAGAAGAACTACAACGTAGAATCTATATTTCCCCGGTCATGCCAATGTCATCAACTCTGGATCAAGGTGGCTCTCATCTCTCCCCCTCTAAATTTGTTTTATAATATATATGCAAGCTCTCTGTGTATTTGGATATTGGGTTTTTAGGTCAAAACCAAATTAAGCTGTAGTTTAAAGATTGATTGGATCTGATATTTTTTTTTTTGAGTGATTCTATTTATTTTGAATCGACTGATGATTGAACCTGTCGAGTTGATTTTTGGGTTTGTATTTCCAGCGCTAAATCTCTGTCATCAACCAAACACTGATCATGAAGAAATCAGCAAACTCCCATCTTCAAAAGCCAAGGATAACAGAAAGTCATCATCCAACTTTCCAGACTTCTGCAACTGGTCTCCATGAGCTCCAAACTACGTGTTTATCCTAATCGTTAAGTTCTCATTCTTTGGGTTCTTGATCTTCCATTACATCAGATTCATCACCGTTAAATCCTTCAAGATTTTCTAACAGCGAGATGGCTTCACCAAAATGGAACTGAGGTGAAACACAGTCTGGAAACTCAAAATCCTATTGGCTCCACCTTCATCACCATCGGTATCCAAAGAAGCCAGTGCCGTCCTAATGTAAGTTGTAACCAGGTTTTACCTTCCTCTCTGGTTTTAATGTAGAAACTAAATACTTAATTGATCAAAAAAAAACTATATACTTGATTTATGTAGACTTTGATAGTGATTAAGTTGAGGCTTGAGGCGTATTGATGGCACAACGACCAGATTGTTCTACTTCATATGATAGTTTAGTCGGATCCTGTAACACACTTTTGAGAATAACCATTTACAAGTACCTACTGCTTAATCCACGAAAGTCTTTTGTCTCCACAGGAAGGTCTCCCATCGTCCTGTATTATAACAATCAAGGTTTGTGTCTACTCTCTTCATATTCATTATTTTACTCTGCTCAAAATAGTTCCTTCGATTCTTTTTGCGTGATCCATTGATGTTAGCTTCTTTTTTTTTTGAACCCTTTCATTGATGTTAGCTTAATTCTTAAAAAACAGCAAAATCATAGCATTGTTTTTCATTCACATAATCACCTTTCTATTTAAGCAGGGAGTTAGGCATGGATATAAGATCAGAACGATTGTTGGTTTTGAAGCATAACCCGTGTTCCGATCATGTCAGAGCTCCCAAAACAACACGGATGACCATAGTCAGAATCAAGTACAGTTCCGTCTACCGTGAGATCAATATTAGCCCTCATAAGAATATTAATTCTGTGTGTGTAAATTTGAATATTTTTCTTGATTGGATGCAGTGGAGTAATTTTTAGAGTTGTAATATAAGTTTGAGCTAAACCTTTTCTGGGTTTTAACTTTTAAGTTTTCATGTTGAATTCTTCCTGACTTTTATGTATACTTTTTTTTCTGTAGTATGAAATTCTTTGAAACTTATGAATTCTCACCTCAGTTAACAACGAGGTCGTCAAGAAAACCTATAAGTAGTCCAAGAAGGTAAATTTAATAGTCCTAAACTGTTTTTGTGTTTTCAACTGCAGAAGGGTAAGTGACAATCACTTCTAGGGAACCATCTCAGAGTGTATTGGCAACTGGTCTCAGCTTAAAAATCTGTAAGGTCAGCATTCATCAAATTTTTTTTATTTCTCTTACTTTGTATCTCTGCACCATATAAACTGTTCAGTTAACCATATAATGAACAATTGCAGTTGATTAGCAAATGGAAACTAAAGCAGGACTCATGTTTAAAGCGATATTTTTTATAAGACTGGTATAAGCATCATCCCAAATCATATCCAGAAACGGCATCAATACCCTGTATTTTTTGATGTTTCAGTGACCATTTCTAAAAGCCATGTGTCAGTGACTTTCACTGTTTGTAACGAATTGGTGTAACTGTGTGCAGGCACAATAGAACACAAACTGTGTGTGATCTGGCGTGTAGAAAAGGACTTGACGTCCTCGACCTTCCACCTGATATCCAACCATACTCGAGAAGGAGTACTTCAAGAACCATCATTGTCTCTAAAATCGTACATGGGAAAACTCTCCATAAGTTTGGGGCATGTAACTGGTACACTGATACGTACTCCTGCAGGATATGTACATTCTTAGATGTTCATTTTCTTCATCTTATTTAGATTAAAGGGGCAGTAACCTTGAAGAAGATGATAGGGATGGGTTTTCCTTTGTTAGACGTGATATACCCGTAACCCGCCACTAGCGCTGAAAAGCCTTCTGGCTAAGGTTGTGAAGTTGTTCAGCCGTCTACTAAGCTTCTGCCAGTTGCTCAGATGGGAGTTGTTGGTCGGAGTTGAATGTATCTTCCACATAATTGGAATCGCACATGACAAATCAAGTTGGCTTCTCGATGACGTCCTGCAGTCATTTATGAAAGCTCATGGACCTCTGAAGATATCCTGAAGTAATTTTTTACCCTGAAAATAACCAAATTAGCAATGTATTTTAAACATGTTCAGATATTTGTACTAAAAGTAACCATATTACCCAATTTAGTTCAAGTATTTTGTATCCAAACTATCCAAATGTACCAATAATAACCAAAAAAATTCATTATATACACTTTTTGAGCATTTTTATTCACGCTATCCTATTTTAACCGAAAACACACAAAATATTGAAATTAAATAATATAATTAACTTATGATTTTAAATTAAATTATTAAAATACTTATATGTACAATTGTAACAAATATTTTTAGATATATATATAAATTTTGGATATCTTCGGTTACTCATTTGATTCTTGGTTTAGACCAGATTGGGTTCCAGATCTTCAGATACATCAATTTAAGACCCATTCGGTTATTTATCACATATCTGATCGAGTTCGAAAGCCTGATTTTCGGGTTGATTTAAGTCGGATCTTTGGGTTTGGATATTTTGCGTAGCCCAAATTTTACTATTAAAATAGTTGAGTTATGACTTCATATATTTCATTATCTTTCAAATGTTAAAAGTTTGAATTATTTTGTTTAATAATTCATTATTTCTCAAATTTTTTGATATACCAATAACTCAATTCTTAAGTAAAACATTGTCATACCTTGATTATATTTTGGATGTTTGTGTTTAAAAATCTCGATTCAAGGAATTATACTACCTTCCTTTTCTGATGTAGAATTTTCGTAGATATGGAAATTTATTTTTTGTTTCACTATATAATTTTTTTTATATTTCAATGTAACTTTATTAATTGGATATTGTTTGGCCAATTAAATTAAGTAAATTACTGTATAATTGATTAAATTTATATATTAAATCACAGTTTTCTAAAGTAATAACTCTTAAATATTACAGATTTTAATTAAAACTGGAGGAAATAAGTCTGAGATAGAGTGTCCACGTAGGCGAAAATAATCGTCCAATGAGAAACTATATTTTTTGACATGTCACCTCCTCTATTTTTTTTTACAAAATGATCCTTTAACTTTTTACTTAAGCAATTATAACCGAAAATATATTTTTAATGAAATATATTATTTATATAAATATAATTATATTTTTTATTTACATAATAGTTTGTAAAGAAATATTTAGTGTAAATAATATCATAATTTTATAAAATACTAAAAGAAATTGGGCTGGTTTCAACTTTCACAAATAAAATATATTATTTGTAAACTTAGAAAAGAATATATCAAGAATATTTCTTTTTAGGATATAAAATAGAAAAATACATCGGAGACAAATCCATCTCTATTATGAAATTTCTCTATTTTAGAGAAAAAAATAGAGGAATACATTGGAGATGGTCTAAGGCATGACCGACGTAAATGATCGACGTTGAAATTTCAGCTTTTCTAATTCTTACTATTCTAATGTTTCAATATAATTTGAATATTTCTTTTGTTTTATAATAGGGAAAATCGCATAAAAAACCTTGAAAGTGTCACTTACTAGCACTTTAAACCTTGAAGTTTTTTCACTAGCACTTTTAACCTTCAAAGTGACATTTTTATCATAAAAAACCTCCAAAGAAGAAAAATGACTTGCTGAACAGGTTAAAAACAGTTTTTTTTTTCAAAAAATAATTATTTAATTAATAAATAAACAAAAAATAATAAAATCGAAAAATTTAACAAAAAACTCATAAATTAAAAAAGTTAGAAAAATAAATAAAGATTTATAAAATTAAATAAAAAATAACTAAAAATTAAAAAATAAATAAGATCAAATTAAAATACAGAAAAAAATAATAATAAATTTCAAAAAATTGAAAATTCAAAAAGTTTTTTTTTCATTTTCAAATATAATGTCGGAAATTATCATTGGAGATATGTGTTGATAAAAAAAAAGACTAAGATAACACCAAACCAAGTTTTTGTTCTCAAACTAGTATTCAAGGCTCAAAGTCACAAAAATAAGTTTCATTAAAGAGGTAAATATACACTTATCCCCCTTAGGTTAATTAATTCAAACTTTAGGGTTTAGAGTTAATGGGTGAGGTTTTGGAATTAGAGTTTAAAATTTTATAAAATAAAAAATAAATACTAAAAATTTAAAAATAAAAATTTAAAAACAGTTTCAAAAAATTTCACTTTTTTTTTAAATTTATGATTTTTTTTATTTTTCTCCATTTTAATTTGATCTTATTTATTTTTTGAATTTTTTGTTATTTTTATTTAATTTTTAAATATTTATTTATTTTTCTCATTTTTTAATTTGTGAGTTTTTTGTTAAATTTTTCGATTTTTATTAATTTTTTTGTTTATTTTATTAATTAAATAATTATTTTTTTTAAAAAAAAACTGTTTTTAACCTGTTCAACCGGTCATTTTTCTTCTTTGGAGGTTTTTTATGATAAAAATGTCACTTTGAAGGTTAAAATTGCTAGCGAAAAAACTTCAAGGTTTAAAGTGCTAGTAAGTGACACTTTCAAGGTTTTTTTTGCGATTTTCCCTTTTATAATATAATGGTTTAAAAGTGTTTTTTTGTTTCACTATATAGATTGTTTTTATATTTCAATGTAACTTTATATTTATTGATATTGTGTGGCCAATTAAATTATGTAAATTATTGTGTAATTGATTAAATTTATATATTAAATGACAGTTTTCTAAAGTAATAACTTTTAAATATTATAGATTTTAATTAAAACTGATTACATTTTGAAACATATAGACTAACTTTATATAGATATGAGGACAAATTTGTAAAGTGGTATCACCTTAAATTTCTCTGATTCTGTGCATTCCTAATTGGAAGGAGATAATCAACATTTAATATTATGTTACTTTCAGTATATTAAAAATGGTCGAACCGTAAATCAATGAAGGATGATGTAAAGAAGACATAAAGATGTATTTCCAATTATCACAAATATATAATCAATTGACAACAACTTAATTATATCCAACATAGAAGAGTTTTCATACCTTCTAATATTATAATATCTCACTATATTAGTGGCTAAATCAGTTTTCTCTAGCACAAATATTCACTCCATTCTTGGAGATTAAGCTTTTCTATCTAATGATATTAGTAGTTTGATCTCAAAAAAAAAAACGGTTGAACTGTACATTGTAATTGAAGAAAGAAAACAATCAAAAATCAACCGAAGACTTTTAAGGTATATGAAACAAAAATTAGAAATAGCAATTATCTACTATTAAAGAATAAGGTAATAAAATTTTAAAAATAAAAAAATAAAACAAAAAATATACAATAAAAGAAAAATTTAGTAAAATAAAATCATAATATAATTTCCATAATTGATAGTGCTCAGCTACACTAAAAAGTCTAAATTCACAACATACACAGTTTTATTTACATCTTTAAACATATTATCTAATTAAAATGATTCCAAAAAAGTGCCAACATAAAGAGTTAGAAAATATACGATAAAATATAAAACATAACGTTAAAAATACATTATCACTGATCACTAAAACATCATGTTAGTAGTAATAAAAATGAAATGACAACACATTTATTAAAACCATAAAACAACACGCCACAAAGTGTTATTAAATATACAAACTACAAATTTAATATGCTCAACGCAAACACACATAAAAATGAGACATCATATTTGGATATATTTAAATAAATAATTTTAAATATATTATATTCTTGATAATTTTAAAATACTTAAAAAGAAACTAAATTATTAAAAAAATAATATACAAATAAAACTAAAGCAATATTTTGTAACGTAAAAATAATAAATGAATAAAAAATAGATTATGTTAATAAAATAGATTATATATTTTAAAGACTTCTAATTCATGTAGTATTAAAAAAATCAAAATTTGTTTATTACAATTAGTATTTTACCATTAGATATATTAAAATAATATTCTAGATCGATATTCAATTGTCAGTTTTCAACTATTACACATAAAAAAAATATTATTAAGTACACTTTCTTTTTGAAAAGGGGGTTTTATATTTTAAGTAGGTTATTGGAGTACTTTTTCTTTTCGTGAATTTATTTGAGATGAGATTCCGATGTTTTAAACTAAGATAATTTATGTTCTATACATAATTATATTTTTTTTTACATAACTTTAAAATGTCGGACTTGATTCTTCATATTTTATTAGTTAATTGTGTTACATATTGTAGAAATACTTACTTCAAACTAATAATATAAAAAAAATCAAATTTAAAAATTAGTTATATATAATTTAATATACAAAAATTTACATAGAAATAAAAATGATAAATATAACAAATTTAAATATATTATCCGCGCGTAGCGCGGAGAAATGATCTAGTACATATAAACAAATCTAGATAGAGATATTGAGAGTGTGATGGTAATTTAAGAAAAAAAATCATAAATTATAGGTGTTCATTATGAAACATAGTATCAGAGGAGGACGCGTGTAAATAAAATAATTATATATATACATATATTTAAAGAAAATGTATAGCCCAGATTGTTTCAAATGGTGAGCATTAGTAAATAACAATATCTTTTATTTTTTTTAACACAACATATTTCATTCATAAACCTTAGCCGATTACAAAGATAAAAGCAACATCCAACAGTAGATTTGCGATCGTACTGAATACATTTAATACAAGATAATAGAAAGATAGCGACATAAGCTTTGACAAGCCTGATAACAAGTCGAAAGAAAGTTCAAAGGTGCCACAAACTAGTAAGCTCCTAAAGTGATTACATCGTCCTTCAAGTTCTTCAACGGAAATAGTCACCGTATATCGTGAGGTTGAGTGCTCCGTAACCTCGATTCTCATGGGAATGAGTATCGTCGTGCCTTCCGGTCCCAAACGAACCATCACATAAGGCATCAAACGGTCAAGATATCGACAAAGTTCATTGACTACATAGCCAAACACAGAGTCCTCACGAAGAGGGATTTTAATGGAAGTTGTCACTCCAACAAAGCGGATGATGGTGGAAAGAGGTCTCTCATTGGCCCGGCATGAGGAATTTTGGCTAGCCTTTATTAAGAGAAGTGCTAAGGGACTACAATCTTCAAGCTTTGATAGACTCCAACTGAATAATAGAAATCCCTTGGTATTTGCTCTTGTTAGAGTTGAACTTTGATGGTGAGCTATGCTTGAACATTTTGGAAAACCTCCAAAGATTGCACCAAGGAGGAAAGCATATCCTTGTGATCCTACCATTTGTGGCTTCACACTGACTGAAAGAGGATTGAGCTTAACGATGGATTCCATGAAGGCAATAACTGAGCTCAGGCATGAACTTTCCGCTTCCACATTACCGTGTTGGAGCCAAGAGAGTTTACCCAAAACAGAGTTGAGCCTCACCCATTTTCCCTAGACGACTTCTAACAAACAAACAAAGACAGACGACTTCCATGTAAGTCGTCTAGAAAAACACATTTAAAAGTCAATTACAAAATTAACATCTGCATTGACCATAAGACTTCCATGTAAGTCGTCTACAGCCAGACAACTTACCCGGAAGTCGTCTGGACGAACATATATGAAAAAAAAAAACTGATTTCAAAATTTCAACCAGTGAGATAACTTGTTTAGCACACAAAAATCTTCTCCAAGCACCCAGAATCTCAAACAAAAGTTACCCACCAAGAATCGTAAGCTTCAATGGCTCTATGAACCATAAAAATTTTAGAATCAAAATCTTTGGTTTTTCTTTTTGATGAATATGGAGAGAAAGTAAAGATATGTTTTTGGTTCATAAGGATTGAGAAAGAAAGAGTGTAAATCGATTTGTAGGTACATTAAGAGCTTCAAATTGGTTGTTCATGGTGGTTGGTGTGTTGATGGCAATGACAATATTGTGAATACTTGAGGAAGATGAAAATGATAGAGTAAAATATGCATTTTCAAAAAAAAAAAATAATGGTATTTTCGTGAATAATCTGAATTTTGAGGGTGAAAAAGAAAAATTAAAGTTTCAAAAAAATATGGGTTAGTTTTGTGCTTGACTTCAAAATTTGAGTCATATTTACAAAAAACCCTTTATTACGTGGGAAGTTTGAATTTGAGTTTCGGTCCGATCAATTTACATGTTTTCTTGGTAACAGATGATTTGGTTACTTTCATACTTAGTCAAACAACATTCTAAATTTAGATTAGCCAGTGTGTGAGCGTGGTAAACTTTTAAAAAATTAGTTATGTAACATTAAGTGCATTTTTACCAGAGATAACAAATCAAACGATAAGACTTGTAAAATAAAAAAGAGCAAGAGACTCATAGCAAAGGGATTCTATATCGAGTAGTTTATCTTCAAGACCAAGTAACCAAACACATCAACAAGTAACCAATTTTCACAACCACAAAGCACCTCCTCCATATCATTTTCTAGGGATTTAACAGTTTTTCCCTCTATAGTAATGGAAAATGATAGATCTCCAAGTGTTTAAATTAAGAGGGGAGAACAGAAACTCAAAAGTGTTTATATTTGAAGGGGTCGCGCCATAATTTACTCATGTAATTTTATCAAATTAAATGGTTTGCAGATACGAGAAGTCAAAATGTAAAAACGGTCAACAACCATCATTAACAGTAATAAACGTGAATTACGATTCCATAATACATTTGATGATTTCTTACATATTTTTAAAAGATTATCTATATATTTAATTATTATTTTATTTATTTTAATTTTATTGTGTCAATAAAATTATATTTTATAGCTTAATTTATACTTCAAAAATAAATATATTAAATAAGTCATAGCCTTAATTTAAAAATAAATAAAAAATACTCTCTGTTTTACACATATTAGAAAGAATTTATCAATTTATGTACTATATTTTTGATTTTGATCATTAATGAGTAAAACAGAGATAAAACTGGAATAATATTCTAGACACAACTGCTTTTTAAAGTTGTGGCCATAACCATAAATTTATCTTATTTATTTATTTTCACAAACAAGACATGAAGCATAGCTTAGCAACAGAGAATAAAGCTGAAATAGAGCAATGCATGAAAGCAAACACATATAGGACAGATCCTATCTCTCTCATTAGTTAAACGTTATGAACTCATCCTCTTTTCGATCCTTCTCATCTTTTTTCTCCGCTTTTTTAGTTAAATCTTCAACACCTTTATCGATATCAGCTCGTGCCTCATCCGCGTCCTCTTCAGGCCCAACCACAGCTTCAGTCACAGTCCGTGCACTGTCTTTTGTATTCTCCCAAGCTCCTTTCACCGTCTCCTTCGTCTTCTCTCCAAGCTCTTCCGCCTTGCCCTTCACGGTCTCTTTAAACCCCTCTGCTTTCTCCTTAGTCTCTTCTCCATACTCTTTAACCTTTTCTTTAGCATCTCGAGCCTTTGCTTTTGCACTGTCCATTGTATCCTCTGCTTTCTCCTTGGCTCTTTCTTTTGTATCTTCTGCTTTATCCGCTGCCTTATACGCCCCTTCGTTTACTTTGTCTTTTGTCAGTTCCGCGTAGTCTTTAGCCTTCTCCTTTGCTTCGTAGGCTGTGCCTTTAGCCTGCTCTTTGGTCTCGTAAGCTTTATCAGCTGCTTTGCTCGCTCCTTCATTAGCTTTGTCTTTAGCTCCTTGAGCATAGTTTTCTTCGGTATTCTCCCTCCATTTCTTTGAACCGTAAGGTACATCTGCCCTTGAGTCTCTAGCATTCTCTACCGGATCTCTACCCTTAAAACAAAACACACACATAAGAACTCCATTTTTAACAAGATCTAGTTTCACGTAGGGGTAGACTTTTCCAACACGTAACTCTCAGAACCACGTACTTAAGTTTCTTTAAATCGCATCCTAACTAGGATCTATGAGTACAACAGTATGACATGTTACTATAGCTAGGCATGTTCAAACATATTTGTATGTAATATATATCAATGTATGTAACTTTCTATTGTACGTAGAAATATATACTTGGGGTTTTAAATTAGGCTTTGTTATTTGGTTAGGGATTGTTGGACCTATCACCTAAAAACCAGCCCTAATCGAATCGAAGCTTTTCACATGATCTCGCATGATAAGGTACTTTGACGTAGCAATCATATAAATATCTAAGAAAATTGTAAGCAAAGTTGTACAAATAACCTCGGAATGGCTAACGGAGGAGGCAAAGCACACGCGAGAGACTTTCCGGGTCGAAGAAGCAGCCAGAGTTAAGGGAGATCGAACTATAGGGAAAGCTTTTGAGAGGCTAAAAAGAGTAGCTCTAGCGAGTTGCATGGATGCCATTTTCATCAAATCAACAAAGAAAGATGTGATAATATCAATTCGATCGAGGTCTCTTTTCTTCTCCTTTTTGCAAGGGGTCTTTAAATGGTCGGTTCTGTAATACGTTGCAGCTTATGGAGCCGACAGCAGAACCTGGCAGGTTAAGTATGTGACACGTGAGGGAGTGACGACACGTGTTTAGATATAACGAGTTTTAGCTTGTTTGGCCAGATAGTTGATCACTGCGATGAAACGTATCATCTGTGAGGATCAGAGCCGTGCCTATAGCATGATTAAAAAAGCATTGGCCATACACCCCAACATAATCTAAAATTTTAGCGGCCTCTTATAATCAACCACTATAAATCTCAATAATAAGGTTTCAACATAAGTTCAGTCTTCATTTTAGTTATAGTATATATGTACTCTTAACTAATTTTATTATGTTATAACTAAATTAATAATTAGTTTTAAGGTATGCTTTAATCTTTGCTTTTTACACCATAGTTTTCATTTCATAATTAGCTTTTAAAATTAATGAAATAACATTTATGTAAAACTAGGTAAGGAACCCGTGTGATGTCACACGGGAACTCATTTTATAAAAATAAATATTTACATATTGTAATAGAAAATATTAGAAATCTATAAAAAATTATTCAACTTATTTTGGTCCTAAAATATATATTCAATCATGTTGAGTCTTTAAAGTATTTACATTATTTATGTCCAAGTTGTTTTGTATCAAATATTTCATAATTAATATATATTTATTTATTTCCATTTGTATCGTTTTCAAAAGGTGTGAACAAAAAAATATGATTTTTAAAACATAATTCCATCATCTTTCAAATTTTATGTTTTTATAATATGTTAATATATGCAAATCTATTTATTTTAAATATGTCTTTATCAATGAGTCTAAAACATATTTCAATTCATTTAATCAAAAGGCAAAGATACACCCATATAAACAGATCAACTTTTATCTGAAATATAATTTAAATATAAAAATATTAATTTTCTGAAAGGATACATTTTTACAACATTTTAAGTATTTTTAAAGGATGCATCTATTCAACAGAAAAATCCTTGAATAAATTCATCTTTTGCATGTAAAATAACATAAAATTTGATCAAATAGAGATAAAATTGAGAATTATAAAAATAAATACTAATAAAATATTCCAATTGTTACATGAAAAATAGACCGCAACTAAAAGAATATAATCAATTTGTAAATGCACACATATTGAAATTTGTATGCATGTTTTAAGTTATTATTGTTAACTACTTTTATTTTAAAAAATATTTGCCACTTTGTATAATTTATGATTTTATATAAAGTATCTTATTTTTTTCAAAGAAGTTTATGTGTCACAAAAGAGAGAAAAACATATCCATAAACTTTCCATAGATTTTAAAAATGTATAATATAATTGAAAGTGAGAAAATAACCAAAAACATATCAATAAAAAGATATTTTAAATGAAAAAGACACATAATAGCATATCATTACTTTTGATGATCTTTTTACTATGAATCTCCCATTTTTCTAGTCTATTTGTGATTGATATGATTTGTCAGTGTCCATAACTCTTTATATAGAGGATTAAGGGTTGCAATGGTTGGTTCACACCAAAATTGCAATGATTTATCACCAAAAGACTACAACTACCAACAAATGCAATGGTTCATCACTATAATTACATTCACCAACAATTGCAATTTTTCATTTAAGAAGTTGTAACTGTTCTCCATACACTTGCAATGGTTCACTTAAATCGCTAATTATCGTCTCCAATTTACGTCTCTGAGAAATATGGGATTTGGTTCTTCAAAGGATAGGTTACAAACGTTGGGATTCTCATCATAGGTCTCTGAGAAATCTGGAATGCTTTCTCTGATTAGCTTTCATTGAGGGACTCATGCTCCCAAACCCTTACGCGCATTGCTACACATGCTAGAATTTGTAATATTTAGACCAAAAGAAACAAGCGCTAACAACAATGGTCTTCAAAATTATTGACATGACTGTAGGTGACATCATCCTAGGCAAAAGAAAGAGGATACCATTCATGTATCTCATCAAATTTGGTTACGACATGAATGACTTCTCTAACTATTTTTCATTCAACTATGGGCTTTCCTTTTATTATCTTTTTTTTGCCAAGGAAATCCTTAATAGCTACAACATTGTGTAACTTACAAATCTTTCTCTTTTTATATGAACTCACTTATTTGACAAAAAAAAACAGTTTCAAAAAACTGGAATCTGATTGCAAATAAAATCAGATAAAAAAGTGGTGGATCGAAAGAAGATCGTGAAGACAAAAATCCATCACTTGTAACATAACTTGTATCATTAATAATTCTATTGAGATTCTGATCGTGAATGGTAGTGCACATATGTTGGTTAATCATCTCATACAACAGTTTCCAGAGTAGTTTTTTCTTATAGATACTTTCAAACTAAAACTAAAAGTGACGTGTTAACTTTTTTCAAAAACCTTGAGATTTCCTAAAATCTCTTCTAATTCTCTTCCTAAAACTTTGTTCGAATCTCAAATCTCTTTTAAATTAGGGGATTCTTAAATCCCTTCAAAACTCTCAAATTATCAATATAATAAGCCCCTCTTATAGACACTTTTGGCACTTTTGAAGGAAAATATATTCTACTAAAAATTAAATATAAATTATTGAAGTTTTGATTTACATTTACCGAACGTTTACTCATTTGATAAATGGAAAATACAATATGTACTGGTTCAAGAAATAGAAAAAATAACTGAGTTATAGGAAAATGTCTACAATACACTATATATATAGATATTGAAAAGACACAAGTAATTGATAGAACCTTTCATATCAATGTTTGTAAACTATTAGATGCACCTTTTCATGATGAAAATAATAAAAATAAATACAAAATTCTAAAATTGAAAACTAACAGATGCATCTTTTCACAATTCCGTTAAAAAAATATACAACTATTTAAATAATATTTAGAAAAGACACAACCTTCCAATATTGAATTTTTAGAAAAGACACAACATTTTTGACATTTTTTAGAAAAGACATAACCTTTCAACATAAGTGAAATTCACAACCTTTGGAATTAATTGGGATTGCTATTATTAGTAGATAATCTTATCATTTAAATCTTACTTATGATTAAATATATTTTTGAACTAAATTTAAACTATTAATATTAACCTTTTTAAGAAAAAAATTGTTCGCCTTAAGCTTTTAAAATGCTTCGCACGACACTGTTGAGGATGATAGTGATAATCACTAGGAAAACAACAAAATTAACAGTGTAGATTGTATGTCCAGAGTGTGGAAATATGGTTGTGTTTCAGACTGATTAGTAATGTTTGATGTAACAAGGTGGCCCGTTCTTTTTATAACTAAGTCGTGGTAGCTTACTGGTAATTGTTTTTTGGAGCTCAGTCATGAGTACATACTTACCGGTAGAAACTAAATTACCCTACTTGATTATTTTAGGTTTGGGCTTTTCAAATGATGTAGTGTAGAACTTTTTCGGTTAGTCCACTCAATACGTTTTTCGCGGGTGAATCAACCGATAAGACATATCAAAAGAAAATATATACTTTTAGTCAAGTGAGTATATTAGACATGCTTGGGAATATTGTGACCATTTCAGTGATATATACTCACATTATGTATCTGGTCAAATTACAGGAAGAAGAGAGTAGAGAAAGCATTCAGTAACAGACTTTATGAGATATATTGAGAGAGAGAGAGAGAGAGAGAGAGAGAGAGAGAGAGAGAGAGAGAGAGAGAGAGAGAGAGAGAGAGAGAGAGGCACATGAGAAAGATGTTTCCTGTGTTGTCTCATCTGTTCATGCCTTTATTGTACATTGCAATGTGATTACTTCAATCTTAACCCAGAGATAATGTCTACTCTTACAGTTAGCATTTTACCAGTTAATTAGCACAAAATATTGTACATCATCGAAGATTAATAATTGTTTGTTTAGTAGCCTTTATTTGCAAGCTCTCTCCTGAGTTGTATACAGAAGAAGGAACCCTCAAAAACCATACTGAATTGTGAATCTAAAAGACATCGTTGTTATCTCGGTTCCTCTTTCTTTTTGGAAATGAAGGTAGTGAATTTGTATCTATCATCTCAACTTGGGAAGACAAGGCACCGATTCCATCCACCGTGGAAGCACGGACTGCATTAACCATCTTGGTCTCCATGTATCACCCCTATTCTTATTAATAATAGACCGATTCATAAAATAATCCTGATTCTCATCATCTCTGAGTATTCTCTCCTTTTGCGTCCGCAAGTTAAATGGTACCAGACGACAGCTAGAATAACACCATAGATAAACAATATCACTATCAAACGGATGCATTGACACGGGTAAAAAATAGTAACCATGGCATCTCCCACGAAAGCTGCCAAGATTCATAATTGTTCAATCTCCAAATCTTGAAAATATTTTCACCCTTTTGAGCTAATAATCTACTGATATACATGAAAAAAACTCTTGATGTTGTCAAGACGTCGTTGCAGTTGTTGTGATTCAAATGTTCTGGGAAAGGTACAACCCGGGAATGATCCGATTCAGAATAGAAATCATGAGAGACAAGTATGTTAGGTTCAAGACGACGGTTAAAGTAGACCGTACCGTTCAGAGTCTTAACACGGATGCTGGAGACTAGAGTAGAGCAGTGAACGATCTTTGAAGTCCAAACCGCTGTCTCAGAGGAATAAATACACATACTCAAACGACACGAGATATTATCTTTTGTTTTCAGTGAAGCTTACCTAACAACTTTGAAGTCCAAAACGACACCATCCTTGTCTACACGAGTCACTAAACCAACCAACGAGAGTTAACATCTGTCGGAGGGATTTTGATTGTTGTAAAACTGGAGTGCCCACGTAGCAGCTATAATAATCAGAACAATGTCTTTCAAGCAAAACCAAACTGTTGGAAGAAGCCGTATAGTATTGAAGAGACAGTGGGATGTAAGAAGCTAGAGACTTGGGAAGATCCCATGTCTTGCATCCATGGAACCCTATAAGTTCTTTTCCTTCGCATGATATTAGCGACCAAGCGGGAGAGACACGAATAGACGTCGAAAATACACGGACTCGGTGTTGATTTCCATGTTTTGCTAACGGATTTGAATCGAGAGATGCTTCTCACGGGTAACCTTACTAGAATCTCTGCTAGTATCCTCTGGGAGTTGTATGGTGCTTGTTAAGGTTTCCATTGAACATCTACGATTAGGTTTTATGGTTTTGGGATTAAATGATTTTTCTATTTACTAAATCATATATGAGAAATAAAGAAAAATATTGTTTTGTATTGTTTTGTACAAATACCCCAATGATACAAATATTGTTCCTAATAGACCCCTTTGGACGAGATTGGCTCAAAGCCTCAAACACTTGATAATATATGAAAAATGATTGAAATCTGGTTAATTTAATCATTTGTATTTTTTATGTTTGCTGTTTGTTTTTCTTTTTAAATTATTATCAGTTCCACCAAAATTTTAAAAAGATAAGATAAAATAAATGAAGTGATCCAAATCATTGTTATCTTGTATTTAAACTCAATCAATCTGTCGATTCTCGACATTACAAAACAATTCAACTCAATAATTCAAACATTTGGATCGTAGAACCAGACCGATCTTCCATTTCTTTCTTGAACCGGTCTTGAATTCGTCTCATAACCCTATATTCAGGTTATAACATGATTAGTAATAGGTAATATCAATATCAGCTAATGAAATAACATTAGCAAGTTAGAGTACTTACATCGTCAACGGCACTCCTCAGCGCTGCAATTTGTTCCATTGATATTGTGTTCACCTATATATACAATTTGTTTAATTACCAACATTGCATTTTGTTAAGAATAAAGATAGTAATCAATAAAACAAAAGATATATACCCTTTTGACAACGGTCCAAATAACACCTTCAGTGCATGGAGGAACAGTAAGAGAGCCAATGTATCTGTAGAATTTTTTGGTTTGAAATCTAATAGTTCTTGGTTCCACGATCCCTAGATCCCTCTGTTCTTTTCCCACTGTTTTGATTCCATCTAGTAGCTGAATTTAAATTAAAAAAATTTCAAATTAAAAAATGTCATAAATACACAATCTTTCATATAAATAAACATTGATATTATACGTACCCTTGTGAGGAATTCATTAGGTTTGCCTAATTTATAAAGAACTCCAATCACTGCGGTTTTGCCTCCAGCACTCGTGTGAACCATGTGAAGCTCCATGTCATAACTGTAACACATTTAAAATTAAAATTGGTGTAAATTATGAGATTAATTCTTATATTATTTCTTAAGACAAGAAAACACAAACCGAGTTCCGTTGACGGTATGCTCTGACGGTGAATGCCAATGACATTGCACCAATTTATACTCAGTACGACGTATTGTTATTTTCCCAGCATCTCCTTTCCACGATACCTTTTATTATATTATCATTATTAATTATTGTTAGAATTATATCACCATGCATATGCGTAATGTAATGATAATTTACAGCTAAACAAAATGTACCATAACGTCATGTCCTCTGTTCACAATTACAGCCGGGGCTGGTTTGTATTGTCTTCTCCATGCTTCATCACGAATAATACTAACTCTTGCGTTAGTGAGATCGATCGGAGATTGAAATTTTCCGGTGTTGCAAGTTTTCCAATGAGGGTTTATTTTTCCCCATCCCTCTGGTCCTTTCTCTGGATTCCGCTCGTACGTAAATGGAGTTTCATCGTCTGTTTCCAAAGCAACATCATATATATATAAGTATTGAGTTTTGATATATACAAGTGTAAACATGATTTTGCAAAAGTAAATAAACGTACCCACTTCAGCGCCACGAGCGAGAGAAATATTAGAGAAACATAAATAGAGGAAAAACAATGCGAAAGAGATAATTGTTTTTGCGTTCGGATCCATTTGTGTTCTTTCTTATGTGATTTGATCTTGCTTAGTGCTTATTATGTTCTTGAGTATGTTTCAAGGGTTTAGAGAGAAGCTGTTTATAAAGAGGCCTGCATGGCTCGTTTTGCTGTTTTTTTTTCCTTCTGTTTTATGGTTTTTACAGTTGTTCGGATTATTAGTTAGTAATCTGCTGTGAATTGTAAATATAAATAAAAGACAGTTCACTGGATCCATTTGGTTAGAGTTTTCTAATATCGGTTTCAATAGTAAATAGATGTAAATATTTTTGACAGAGAAGACAAAAATATAATTTAAACTCGTGCATAAGAGAATATGCTCATTGTTCAATGCCGAAAATACAGAACTTTTAACTGCCAAACTAAATATAAAGTTACAGATATCATATGCTAAGTCGTTTCAACCAATCTTTATAACTGCCAGACTAAATGTAAATAGTACACATATCATATAAAATATATATAGTATGCTCATATCATCATATGAAACATCATTTTCACATTACAAGATAAATTCAACAAAATGAACAATAAATTAGAACGAAAACAGAAAAAGCTGTAAAAGGGTACACATTCGGTAGACTATTAGTTGACACTGTTCACAAGTTTCTTGAGATTCTCAGAAATTCTACTTGTAGCTCCAAAATCACAATCTTCCACCTACACGTATATTATAACTAAATTAATTAGCACCCAAAAAGATCAAAGATATCTCTATACGTATCACCAAGAATCATCTAGTAAAACAACTTACAAGTAGTTGGGACCAATTCTTGCATTTTGAGTGCATCTACTTATCACTCAAAATAAAATATAATATGTAACCACTTGTCAATCGGTTTCTAATGAATAAAACGTGTGTTTTTACCAAGTTGTATATATTAGTTCAGTGACCTAACTTTAATCTTATTCACATTGCCTGAATACTGTATGGATTAAACCTAACTTTAACATGGTAATACTGTAATAGTAACAAAGTTTTATCTCAAGATCGATAAAAAATTTATTTGATTTATGTACCTTGCAATCAAAAATGTGGAAGACGGCATCATCAACAATTGAGTATCCAGCATGAGTGAGCCCAGCTCCTAATTCCTCAGTGAGAATACGAATGATCTCATGGAACATAAACTTATGTTCCAAGCTTGTCACAAGGGAGATGTGAAGAATCGGACCGGTTTCTTGAATCTCGATCCTTGGCAACCGCTTAGGCACGGAGACATCAACACTCGAGGACATGGATGAAGATCCTGTGGAATTCAATTTTTCCAAAGCTGCAGTCGTAACAAGCTTCCTCTTCCTTTCTCTATTTTTCTCCACGCTCACTTGTAGCTCCTTGATGTAGTTTGCAGCTTCATCTAGCTGATCAGGTAGGGGTAGCTCCTAACCATTAAGCAGCAAAAGGGTTTTATATATTAGACATGAAACCACAGATTATATATGCATATCAGAGGAAAAAAGGAAAAAGAAGAAGAAGAAACCCTAGAAGTTTGAGGAAGAAGAGAGTTTAGTTCTAAGTAAAGATCTTCCATCTGAATCCTTCTATTTTTCTCAGTTATTTTGAGATCTGAAGGTCTTGATTGACTTGTGTTTGAATGCCTCTTATCCACACTCCTGTTTTTCTTCTTCTTCTTCTTGAAGTGTCATAAACCATGGAACTCAATAACAACCACATTAATATAAAAAAAGGAGTGAGTTGGTTTAAGTCACATTAGCTCTACCTAAGGATAATTAGTTTGTGCTAATTGTAACGGTTTAGTGAAAAAAGGTTTGTAAAGGACGAAGGGTATATACGGACAAAATATAAAAAGATAATGAAACAAGACAAGACAAAAAAAAAAGAAGAAGTAAATATGATTCTTGACTCTCTCTCTTTTTTTGACAACGGATTTGTTATGGTTAATATTTTTAGTTATTCATATGCATATGCCAATAATGTGTTTTTTTTTCAGAAAAGTTATATGCCAATGTACACCGACGTAACTAACAACATTAGTTAATTTTTCCACTTTGGGCAAAACCTACTTTGAGTTTCAAAAAAAAAAACATTAGTTAAATTTTTAGTTCATTTATAATTAACATAATCATATTTTATATTAAAAATACATCTAAATAAGATGATAATAAAAATATAAATTTAATTAATTAGAGTGTATTATACACATATATAACTAAAACAAAAATTACATATGAATAATTATAATTTTTTTTATATTAATAGTTTTAATATATCAATATAACAATATATGTATTATATACATTTTTTTTTGTTTGATAAATGTATTATTTACATTTATACACCATATATAACCGTTTTTTAAATAGTGAAAAGCTCTGAAAAACAGAGTCCCATTGAGATGTTACAAGGGGATGTGCTCAAGTCCTGCGTTTACTTTGAAATATTGGTCTATAGAAGTTCCTAGGTTCCTCTAGTCAGTTGAATTAATCGTACTTACATTTACTTGCTTACTTATATAAAATTATTTATTATTATTATTATATATTTATTTGTAGAAACCAAAAGTTGACAAAACTCATGCAAGACTTCGTATCTAAATACGTAGTTCATGTTTGACAACCTATGAAGTCAGACGCTATAACTAATTTTCATTTTTTTTCTGAATACCATCATTGGAAAAACATTTTTAATTGTTTCAATATGTAAAAAGAAGAAGGATACAAGAAAACTGTTTATGAAATGGAGATTGGTGGGAATAGTATGGTCAATTATTTCGCTCAGGCAACTAGGTGGATGTTATTGAACCACTAGAACATAATCGACACAGAGACATGCTCATAATCTTTTGTTCCCATCACCAATTTGTAAGTTAATCTTTGTCAAGTGTTTCTCTTCTTTTTGTTTTGTTATGTACATACTAGCCTACTAGGCTGCTATTTTATGTCGGATGCTTATACCGTATGTTTGATTTAAAAATTAAAAATACTAATAATGAGGACACAAAAGAAAGATAATGTAGTTGTTGACCTTTTTTATTATGAAGATTTTACAAATCTTCAAATTTATGCAGTTATATAACTCTTAAATTGAAATTTAGGGTTGTCAAATCAAAACTGGTTTAGTATTTTCTTTTCTTTGAGCATATGGATATGTCGGTTTCAACGCAAAAATCTAATGCTTGATAAAATGTTTCTTGTCCATTAGTTATTTGACTTCATCCAAAATGTAGAATAGTTTTCCAATGTTCGTTTCGAATTCATTAAGCAAATGCAATCGACATCATCAACAATCGTTTTTTTATTGATGGTACTTCTCAGTATAATGTAGTTGTACATCCTTAAAATGAGCACATGTTTTTTTTTTACTTTTAGCAGCCAATTACATTAGGATACCTATTACCTGTCGGCCATAGATGGTGGTCGAATCACTTCTTCTTTTTTTTTTTTTTTTTTTTTTTTAACAGGAGGTTCAAAAGTGATCCGTAATCCGCACGTGGTTTCCGTTTGAATCACTTCTTCTTGATGTGAAAAATGTTATAACGTAACAAACTCCGTTAATCCGTTTCTTGAAAAACAAACCACGTTTTGGATTTTTCACACCTTTTATGAAACTAGTTGCAATACCAAATATTGACTAACATTTTCTTGAATTTATTCAGGATTTACACTTTTGAATTTATTTGGTATGTGTGTGAGTGAGAGCATTCTTATGGATGACTTATCTAGTTTGATCTTGTTTCTCAGTAAAGTTCTAAAATAATTATAGAACAATAAAAAAAATTATAGAAAATACCTTGGCAAAAAAAAAAAAAATAGAAATTTAAAAAGTAGGAGAAATGAAGAAGAGTAAGAACTAGGAACTTCTCTCATTTGAGAGATTATAAAAAAAATTTGTAAGATGATTCATAAATAATTTCGCAAACTCTGAAATATTACTGGTAACTTTTTATTATTATTAATATTATAAAGTTATAAGATATTTTTAGGTACTCAATTGATGATGATGCTCTTAGGAATAAAAAACATTAAGCAAAAATGACAGTAATATTTTAAAATATTTTATTAATCCAGTTAATAACACAAAAGGTTTCAAAAAAATGAAGCTCAACAACTTACACATTCAAGCATCAAAACTTCAAAGATAACACTCCAGCAAAACGCTTCCACCTAGTTGCTTAGGCTGCAGATCTTCCACAGCTTTTGACTCTAACCAGTCCATCGACAACGTTACCTGTCTCTCATCATCTTTCACGCACCATTCAGGCAAAACCTCAACCACTATCTTCTGCAACAGCTTCTGCTCAAATCCATCTCTAAGAAGCACTTCAAGGTCTTTGATGTCTCCCCTCAAATCCAACAAGACACTGCAAAGTCCACGGCGATAACAGTAATCCAAGATGGAAGCCAAGTTTATACTTTCTAATACAACTGTTTCGACCCCGGACTCTGCAACCATGTCCTCTTTGGTGAAGACTACAACTTTTAGAGCCGAATCTTCCACCATGTTGGAAGAAGCAAGTATAGGAGACTGTTGTGCATTGCTAGCTACTATGATTTGAATAGGCTGGATCGAAACATTAGCTTCTTCTTGTGAGGAAATGCTCGAGAGTTTATCAGATAACGAGGAAGAAAGTATTACTGCGTCGTATTCTTGCAATAACTTTGAGTAGTATCCACCAGTATCCGAAGCTCCTTCACCGATCTTGTCTAGAAAACAACCATTGACAGACATAGAATACCTGAGGGCGAGAAACGGCTTGCCAGTTAACATTCGATGGATGAATCCTTCATTCATCTTCTTGCACAAGTCTTCTTCAACACCAACAGTGACATCAATACCAGCATCTGTCAAACGAGTGATACCCGAAGAAGAAACGATTGGATTCGGATCAACCATCCCAACTACAACTCGTTTCACCTTAGCTTTGATCAATGCTTCTGTGCAAGGCGGCGTTCTCCCATAGTGATTACATGGTTCTAAGCTAACGTAAGCAGTGGCATTCTCAGCTAAGTCTCCAGCATCTCGAAGAGCAAACACCTAAGAACAACTTTCACAAAAAAAATCAAAATCATTAACATCTACTAATCTCCAATTACAGAATCATAGAGCTAACATAAGCAGTGTCATTCTCAACAAAGTGTCCCGCATCTCAAAGAGAGCAAACACGTAACAATGCCAAGAACAATTTTTACCATAAATCAAACTCATTAATATCTACTAATCTCCATTAACATGGTTCTAAGCTAACATAAGCAGTGACATTCTCAGCTAAGTGTCCAGCATCTCAAAGAGCAAACACCTAAGAACAACTTTGACCAAGAATCAAACTCATTACCACATCTACTCATATCCATTTCCACAATCATAAGAAACACACAATGCAACAATGTATGAGAAGCTCAAGAAACAATACATAAAGTCTTCTCATTTCCAGAAACCCATTAAGGAAAGACTGCAACTTTTGTTGTTACCTCGGCATGAGGCTGACCAGCTTTGGGATGAAACCCTTCCCCAACAATCTTGCTGTCTTTAACAATGACACAGCCTACCAAAGGATTAGGACTAGTGCACCCAGTTGCTCTCTTCGCCAGTTCCACGCATCTCCTCATATAAAACGCATCATCATCAATAGCTTCTTCGCTTCTCATGGCAGCCAAGACAGGAGCTTTGAAACCAGTTCGTGCTCTATGTGATCTTTCGAGAGAGAGGGTGAAGAAACTGGGTTTTGGGTTCTGAAACGAAGCGGGGTTGAAAATGTAGCGATGGTTTGAGGATACTGATGAAGCTGGAACTGAGGCTCGTAGAGTGATTGAAGAAATCGGAATTGGGAGGCATGCGATCTGCATCGGAAGCACCGTTTCAAAATTTGATTGGCTTTTCTTCTTCACCCAAGTTAACAACAATCTCAAGTCAAGTGGAACCTCGACGACGAGTGGATTTAAGATTCGAGCCTGGAAATGTACAGCAGTACAGCAGCGGCGGGAGAGAGGAGACGTCGAGGACGACGATGAGAAGATTGGGGCTTTTAATTCAATGAACCGGTTATGTCTAACCGGAAAACCGGCAATGTCCACTGGTTTAGTATGCTATTTGATTTGGTTGGTTTGGTAAAAACCCGATCGATTTCGGGTCATTTGTTGGTTAGACACTTTTGAAAGTTTTGGATTTGATTTTTTTTCGGGTCACTTCGGTTCTTAATATTAAGAATTTAAATATTTTAATTTGTTTCTTTTTTTTTGTCAAATATTTTAATTTGATTCATTTCAGAAATTAGGCATCAGCGTTCAAGTCTTCGGATCAGGTTCGGGCCGGCTTTCGGATCCGGGTCTTTCGGATTCTAAACATTTAGATTTAATAGGTACTTAAAAATTTTCGGTTCGGGTACGAGTCGGTTCTTCTTGAGTCTGGGTTTGTTCAGGTCTATAATTAAAATATCCATAAAATATCCGTAATTTTTCGGATCCGGATCAGATTCGGATATTTAGGATCACAAAAAGACATGACATACCCAACTCCATCAAATTTAATCGATATTTATCATATATGTATATATCTATTTTTTACAAAAAATAACTTAAATAAAACTATTAATAATTAAAATAAAACATTTCAAAACTCTGAATTTTATATTTTAAAACTTCATATTACTTAAAAATGTTACAAAATAATAACAAATATTGTTAACAAAAGATAATTCAACTAAAACATAAAATAATATATATAAAACAAAAAATCATTGTTTTGGATATACATGTTTTTAAGTCGGATACAAATCGGTTTTTATGGGTTGGGTCTATTCGGGTCGGTTTTTTTGGGTTTGGGTCTATCTGGGTCGGTTTTTTTCGGGTCTAGTCTATTCGGATTGGTTCCTTTCGGTTCCAGTTCTTTTTGGTTCCGGTTTTTTCGGGTAAAAAAAATATAGACCTAAAAAAATACTTGTAAATTTTCGGTTGGACTTCAAATCGTTTTTTTTTTATCTGTTTCAGTTCGGGTTTTCGGATCGAGCTTAAAATGCCCAGACCTATCAGAATTTTTCTCTCAAAAACTCCGAAAACATATCTACAAATCAAATATAATCAAAATCGCAAAAATTTATTTCAAAATCTGTAAAAAAAAAAAATCAAAAGTAGTGAAAATATTTTCTAAATATCAAAGAATCCAAAAAAGACAAAGATACTCATTACTCAATTTTTTTTGTGTCATGCGAGTAACCATTGGCTATATCTGAAACCGAACCGGATTGTTCCAATTGGTTTACTAGCTACCCGGTTTAATAGGCTATTTCATCTGTAAATGAACCGGTTTCGATCAAGGACATGATTTAACAACTTCCATAAACTTTCATTCACTCATGAGACATGAGCGTATTTCGTCTTTTTACAGAGAAAAATGTTACAAAAGAAAACAACAGAAGAAGACACAACACAATACAACCTTAAATCAAGAACATGCTTCTCCAGAAACAAAAGCATGCAACTCCAATGAGACCTGAACCTAAAAAAACAAAAACAGAACAAGAGAGAGAAGAACATTGTTCCTAAATTGAAGACAGGTCTTCATAAATGGTCTTAATACCAGGTCTCTCAGAAACAGGTCTTATACACCTCAAAGCAACCCCAAGAACTTCTTTAGTCCCTTTCTCCGTAACAGGATCACTTCCCATCTCCTGTGCCAACACCGAGTCAAAGCATTCCGCACCACGCCCTTCAGCAACACGTAACCTAACCCAATCAGTTAAATCAACACCTTCTTGTTCACCTGTGATCACATCTCCTGCACATCTTCCCGTTAGGATCTCAAGAAGTATCACACCAAATGCATATACATCTGCTTTGAAAGAAGGCAGCGGTTTCCTTGAAGCTGCCAGCTCAGGAGCTCGGTAACCGAGGATGCCTGCGTCTAGGATCTGTTCAACTGTGCCTGCTTGTGTCATGAGACGGTGGAGGCAGTAATCTGAAACGCGTGCGTTTAGCTCTTCTCCTTCTAAGAGAATGTTTGTTGCCTTGAGGTTACCGTGTGGAACAGCTCTGTCGAAATGGAGATAGTTTAGACCACGTGCTACATCAACCGCAATTTTCAAACGTTGGATCCATGCTAAAGGAGGGCCTTTCCTGCCTGGTCGATCTGAAAAATCAAAACAAGAACCGTAAGCTTGATGAATATAGTTAGGCATGAGACATTTATCCAGAACCGACCGGACCAAAAACAAGATTTGGTTTGGGTTTGGATCCTATCAATTGTCAGACCAGAACCTATATCTCCAGCATAAAAAACGAAATCAAACCGAACCAAACCGAATAGGTACCCGAATTTCTATAACATAGTTTATATACTTATAAATATTAACTACTTTTAGTTTTAAAATAATCAGGTATTTTAGAAAATATTATTTAACATTACCCAAATTATCTGAATTTTTATCCAAAAACTCCAACCCGAATTAACCAAAAAATTCGGAACCAAACCAGAACCGAATTGGACTCAAAATTATCTTAAATATTAGTTGGTTCTTAATTTTGTTACAAACTTACACAAACCAAACCAAATACCAAAATAACCGAACCACGAATTTCCTAAATACCCGGAGAGACTATATATTCTAGAACAAATAAAACCGAACCTATACCCCAAATGCTCATGCCTAAATATAGTGATAGAAAAGTCTAATGAAAGGAGCCTTACCGTAAAGGAAGCTAGCGACGCTTCCAGGTGATATATAATCTGAAAGAATAAGCTTCTCATGTTGCGTGGGTCCCCAGTAGTATCCTCTTAGAGTAACCACATTAGGATGCCTAATGTTAGCAAACTTCTTCACTTCTTTAGCAAACTCTTTTCTCTGCTTTGCCACGCCTTCTCTTAGCCATTTCACGGTTAAAAACACTCCATTATCAAGCGTTGCCCTGTAAGAAGTCCCGTGGCTACTTCTTCCAAGAACTTCAGCCGGTGCTCTCGACAATTCCTCTGGAGTCAGTTTGATCGACTCATCCAGAAACTGCAGCTCTCCCACGAGTCTATCTGGTGACCTAACATCAAGCCGTGCTAGTTGCTGATCAGCTGGGAGTGAGTCTCCTGAGCCAGGTGACCAAGATAAGTTACTTGTCTTTGAAGGAGAGAAGCCAGTCGCAACAGCTAGCTTCTCATCTGGACTGAGGATTCCTGATGAAGAGCCTTTTCTCGAAGCAACTAGTTCCTCAGCAGAGACAACTCCACTGCCCGAAGGGATTGTTTGATCCCGCCTGTTAATATCTTTACCAGTGATGCTATGCTCTTCGCGTCTTCTTGATTTGCAGATGCAAAACAGAAGGATAGCCACAAGGATGAGAATAATAAGAGCAATGGCGCAGGAAACTATTATGACAATCTTGATTAGTAAGTTCATTGGTTTCCCCTTGGAAACTTCTGATGCACTTGTTGATCCAGCAGGCAAGATTAGCTTGCTGTTCCCAGGATAAAAGGAAGGCGGAGGGAAGTTCTTCAGATTCTCCGGCACTGTCCCTGACAGATCATTGTAAGACACATTCAAAGCCACAAGGCTGCTGGATAAGTTGCTTGGGAGTGGTCCAGTGAAATGATTCTGTGATAGGTCTAATGAGCTTAGAGAGACCATTTCATTCATGGAGCTAGGCAAAGATCCAGACAAGTTATTCGCTGCGAGATTCAGCACTTGAAGTTTGTTCAAAGATCCGAATGCAGAAGGTAGATCACCATCAAACCGGTTGTGAGAAAGATCAAGGAGACGGATTCTGGAACCAGAAGAAGAAGGCAAAGGTCCGATGTTACCACTCATGCCATTGTTCTGAAGATGGACCTCCTCCAAAGTGGGCATGGACAGTAACGTACTCGGGAGTGGCCCATCCAAGCTGTTGGAACTTATATCTAGAACACCGAGTTTGGGATAATGGTTAGGAATCCGTTCTGGTAGTGAGCCTGTGAGCTTGTTGTGGGAAAGGTTAAGATGATTTGCTCGAAGAAGCTGAGGAGCTACGTCTGGGAAGGAACCAGTGAAACGGTTCTGGCTGAGGTCAAGGTACTCAACGTTCTCCCATTTTGACCATCTTGTCAGGTTTCCTTCAAACTGGTTGTTTGAGAGATCGAGTAAGACGCATCTCCCGGTCAAGAGAGGAAGCTCCCCGGTCAGTGAGTTTGACGAAAGGTCAAGGGTGTGAAGAGTTGTTGACATGATAGCACTTATTGGCCCTGCAACACAAACACAAAACAGATAAACATAACCTCTAGTGTTTTTGGTGCCACCATTATCATATAACAACTAAGCTAAGAGCATACCTGAGAGATTGTTCCCACTTAAATCCAGTGTTGTTAAATCCAAGGAGTCTCCTTTCAACAAATTATTAGGAAGGGAGCCTGAGAATCTGTTGTTGCTAAGCTTGAGTACTTGAAGATCATAGACATAATTAAAACCTGGTAACTCTCCTGACAACTGGTTGTAGCTAAGATCCAAGACTTTTAAGTTCTGAAACAACTGAAACCCACTAGTCAGCGAACCTTCAAGAAGATTGTGACTGAGGTTCAAGTGCTTGATGCTCTCAGAAACACCAGGTAACAGCTTCCCAGACGCTGTCACCAGTCTGTTTCCACTGAGATCAACATAGCTCGCATTCGTTGAAAGGAAGAACTCGCCGTCAAGATTACCATCAAATGAGTTACCATGCAAATCAAGAACCTGAAGACTCGGAACTAGATCAAAGCCCCTTGGGATTTTCCCAGTGAATCCATTAGAAGAGAGGTTCAAGTAGAGCAGATCGTTCAGCGTTGTCAAGGACTTTGGCAAAGGTCCAGAGAAGGAGTTGCGACTCATATCCAAAGACTGAAGCGATACCAAACCTCCCAGAGACTCAGGAACCTCACCAGAGAAGTTGTTACCAGCTAAAGAGAGATTCTTCAAGCTCACTGATCTACCAAACTCTTTAGGCAGCGAGGAAGACAAGAGGTTATCAGACAAATCCAGGAACTGGAGGCTTTTGAAACTGCCTAGATTACTCGGTAAGACACCGGAGATTGAGTTGTTAGCCATGGAGAGTTTGACAAGCATTGTCAAGTTGGAGAACACACTGAGATCAGCGTCTGCAGACAAGCTCAAATTATCCAAAACAACAGCAGCCACGTTGGCACCGTTGCAGGCAATACCGTTCCAAGAAGAAGGACAGCCGTTGAAGTCGATGGACTCATCGTTCCAGGAGTTGAGGACAAAGCCGGTTGGGTCATGCTTGATGCCTTTCTTGAATTCAAGCAGTGCCATGATGTCCTGTGAAGGAAGCTGCCCCATTGCGGACAGGACAAACATGGATAGTAACAGAAGCCTCGAGAGATTCATCATCCTCACAAAGCTACAACCTTTTTTGTAGAAAGCCAACAACTTTTCCAGCTCACTGAACAGTCATGGAACTTTAGTAAATCTGACAGGAAAATTAATGAGCCAAAGTTAGTTTAAATACCCATCAAAGTAGCTAGCAAAAGTTCAAAATTTTGAAAAAAAAAAAAACATCAATACGAAGGAACCTCACCTGCTTCAAGCCCCAATCATTCAAAATGCAAATGCTATTGAGTGAGAAGAGACAACCGTGTAGTGAAGGGAATCAGCTGAAAGGAAACAATAAATGAACAAATGGGCTATTCAATATTGGGTCCCATTTCAAGATCTAACCCCAAAAGCAAAGAGATAAAGAGAGAAAGGAATGATTTTTATCTTACCCGAATGAAAATAAATTAGAAACCTTTCACTGCAAAACAATGACGAGAGAGATGAAGAAGAAGAACTGAAGAAGACAAAGACTTGGAGTGGAAGCAGAGTCAATTTGTTTCCTAAGCTCATGCACTGCTACTACGGAGTGCTGGATATGGTTTTGAGCATAGTTGACTGAGAGCCAGTGAGAATCTTTGTGGGTTACCCTTTGAATGTCACACTGTTAAGAGTATTAAGAACCAAACAAAGAAGGCGAAGAAAAAAAAAAAGTGATGATAGAAAAATTGCAAGTTTTCATGTACGACAGTGACGAACGACAAGGACTCGGTAAAGAGTGTAAATGGGTACTCTTGAGGCGTGTGAAGGGGAAAAATAGCAGAAGAAAAAAACTCAAAAGGAAATAGAAAAAGATTATAATAATTCATTGATTGACGAGAAAAGAAACAATAATAAAGTTTTAAATTTACCTTTTCCATAGGCTTTTCAGATGTAAAAGACGAAAGAGCCGCGGGAGAAATATTCGTTTTTTTTTCTAATAAATAATGTAAAAATTAGGGATTTACCCGCCAAAGGAATCTACAAAGCTTTTAACTGAGTGAGTGGACGCGAAAGGGTTTTATCCCATATATGATTTTTTGTTCTATTCTGCCTTTAGTGAGGGTTAAAATGTCATTTACTTGCGCAGAGTGTGAGACCACATTGGGAAAATAAGCTACGAATTGTGCGCAGGGCAGTATCAAAACTTACCGAGAGAGTTTGAAATAAATTTAAGTGAATAGAAGAATTTGAAATACATTATTTACGAATTTATTGCGACAATTCAGAAAAAGAGGTATTAATATTTCGATCAGTCGTACATTTATTAGCGATAAAATGTAGAAGGGATGTGGGCCCTACATGGTTGACGCCTAGTCAATAAACAGGAAAAGACGATTGTTTTGGGTTTTAATGATAAAATTGAAAGTAGATGTCGATTTTCACAAGAAACTAAGAATTAAGGGGGTAAGAATTCAAAAAACCAAATTTGATGACTCATTGATCAGATCATAAGACTACGGATACAGACAGATAGTTCCGTCAGAGACTCACTCACATGTCGATTTTGCTAACTGCTCTTTTTGGTCTGAAGTGATTCAATATCATCAATGGCGATTCGTAGAGCGCAAGCCTTACTCTCTATATCCAAACTCAAAACCAGTTTCGTCCTCGGGTCGTTTTCAAGGTGTCACCGGTTCTCTTCGTCATCATCACAGCATTCAACTCAATTCCAGGTTATTCTTGTTTATAGTTTTTCTCTCTGCCTCAGAGGTTTTGAAAAAGTTTGCTACTTTCCAGATTTTCTTAACTTTTATAATTGTTGGTGCCAATTGTGCTCTGTTTTTTTTTTTACAGAATGTTGGTTTCATAGGACTTGGAAACATGGGATCAAGAATGGTGAATAATCTAGTTAAAGCTGGATTTAACGTTACCGTTCATGACATGTAACAACATCCTTTATCCATTTTCTTATTTGGGATTAAACGTTGATTAACTTTTTTTTTGTTGCTCATATACACTTGTGTTTGGTTTCAAAGAAACCGTGATGTTATGAAGATGTTCACTGACATGGGAGTCTCCGCTAGAGAAACTCCTTACCAAGTTGCTCAGGATAGCCAAGTTGTGATTACCATGTTGCCTTCTTCATCTCACGTAAGTTGTTACTTTTTAGGAAAAGTACACTCTTGTGTGATCAGATGGCATTGCTGGGTAATAATTAGTCTATGAGATTACAGTTTTTTTTGTGTTTGGTTTACCACCTGATGCTGGGGATGGTTATTAGATGGTTGAAACTTGGAAGAACAGATCTTTAGAGATGTTGTCCTCTTGATTTGATGAAGAATATTTGTAATTTATGTAGGTGATGGATGTGTACACAGGAACAAATGGGTTGCTTCATGGAGACAACGCTATAAGACCTGCTTTGTTGATAGACTCATCCACTATTGATCCTCAAACCACCCGGAAAATCTCTCTTGCTGTTTCTAATTGTAATTTAAAAGACAAGAGAGGTAAAACATGGATATGATTTGAACAAAAGTTTTATTCTTATAATGTGTTTGACCATTAAAAAACTTTTCTAATAGTTCATGACATCATTTTTGAACCATTTTTTAGAGAGTGTTTCATTTTACATAGTTTCAGCTTTCAAGCATGCTTTGATGCAGATAACTGGGAAAAGCCTGTCATGTTGGATGCTCCTGTCTCAGGAGGTGTTCTTGCTGCAGAAGCTGCTACACTTACTTTCATGGTATGTTGTCTACTCTCTTATCATCTCAATCACATCCTTCCTAGATGCTCTTAACTATATATATAACATAAAATCCATCTTAGTACCTATATGAGCGACAATGTCAAATGTTTTGTAGGTTGGAGGTCCGAAAGATGCTTACTTAGCCGCAAGACCAATACTTGAGTCAATGGGCAGAACTTCCATCTACTGTGGCGGTTCAGGAAATGGATCTGTAAGCTCACTCTTAGATTTAGACTGAGAAGCTCTTCTGCATTCATCATTACATAACCTGTTTTTGTTCTCAAACTTAGGCTGCAAAGATATGTAACAATTTGGCAATGGCTGTGAGTATGCTGGGTACTTCAGAAGCTTTAGCTCTTGGTCAGTCACTTGGACTATCTGCCACCACTTTAACTGAAGTATTGAACACATCTAGTGGCCGATGTTGGAGTAGGTCAGTAAATGAAATAGCGTCTTCAAATTTTTAATACCTGCCCTTCAAACTCTTGACTCCATTCCTATATGCTTAAAACCGCAGCGACAAATATAATCCAGTTCCAGGAGTAATGGAAGGTGTGCCCTCTTCAAGAGATTACAACGGCGGTTTTGCCTCCAAACTTATGGTCAGTTTCTTACCAAGTCCTTAGTGTGTTGTTGGTCCCAAAATCTCGCTAAAGCACATTTCTTTTTGTCACACAAGTCTTTCATGTCTATTTGGGTATTTCAAAATGCAGGCTAAAGACTTAAACTTAGCAGCAGCCTCAGCTGAAGAAGTTGGACACAAAAGCGCATTGATATCCAAAGCACAAGAAATGTGAGTACTTTTCAAGAGCAGTACTCTTTTTTAATGAAGATTATGTGCATATCTCTTCAGCGTTTGGTATTTGTTTTTGCAGTTACAAGAAGATGTGTGAGGATGGGCATGAGACAAAGGACTTTTCATGTGTTTTTAGACACTTCTACAATGGCAAAGATGAAGTCTGAGGCAATCTTTACAAATGACCCTGCAAAATAATAAGGATCCAAAGGTTTCTTTGTGCATTTACATTGTTTATTTTCATTCCTGAGAGAGAATTAAATCCTGGAAGGATTGTGATGTTACTAAAACGATTTGAAATGTAATTAGTTTGGGGACTTGTCTTAGACTCTGGACTCTGAACATGACCATTGGGCTCAAAGTCAAAGCCTTGAACAACACACTACTCAATCAATAGTTTCCTGAATTACAATATTTCCACAATCTTCATAATTAAAAAAAAAATTAAATAAATAAATATAAATTTGGAACAGAGTATTAAGTTGATGATATCAACGGAGTATATCATGATAAAAGGGACTTTTTCAAACTATAGCAAATGGTTCATTGGTTACCATATGCTATTCCGTGCCCGTGGAGGTAGACGCTGACTTTTCGAGGAGGAATGGTAAAAGTTTAAAAGGACTCATTGAAAGCAATAAGGAGATAGAGTTTGAGGGTAAGGATATAATGTTCAGTTTTTCGTTTATGTTTTCTGTTGGCAGGAGCTTGTATTGGCAACGAACACCCTTGCACGTCTAGCAAGGTTTGTGTCAGAGGTTGCTCCACCTCGATTCCTGACGGTGATGAGGAGACATAGAGGAGCCAAGCAGAAGCTAGATACAATCAAAGAAGAATTAGAGTATAGAGAAGATTGTTTCAGTGGTGGGAACTTGTGACCATGAAATCACTGTTTTGAGCTTTTAGTTTACTGTGTTATATTTCATAATACTGAATAATGCTATCTAGTCCTTGAGCAGGATTAAGCTTCACTTTGCAGTGAGGAATGTTCGTTAGGATTTTATTGGTACTTTGTTTCAGCTAACCACTATGAATGTTTCATTAGGCTTTTCTTTTGGTATTGTGTTTTAATGCAATTCGAAGGTTGTCAATCATTACTATAGCTTTGCTTGCTTTTAAAGCCCTTCTTGGACTTTAAGAAAGAAGAGCTTAGCATTGCCGGAACACAGACTTGAGGCTCAGTAAGAATATTGCTGAGCTTATACCTTATCGTGCTTAGGAGTGAATGATGATGACAAAAAGCGGTTTGGTGAAGTCACGGATTCATTGACAAGTGAATATAATAATTTCTACAGTATCATATACCTCTCTAGTTTTTTTTTTTTTTTTTGTAAACATATACCAATGAACGATACACAAGTTTGAGTTTTCTAGTTTCCTCACTTCCTGCCTTTAGCTGACTTCACGTCTGTAGTAAGCATCCGGGGCGCAATCGCCATTGACATAAGCTCTTGAAACAGTAATTTGCAAGCATATGGTATGTGAACCTGTCAAAGAGATTAGTACATAACATGCCATCACACAAATGAGCATTAATACACAATTTTGAAACCATACCTGAACAATATCTGTTGTGTTCTTGCAACCTCTGCATTCAAAAGTATTATTCTTCAGGTTTGCAATGGCGATGAGCCCACAGGTTTCACACACATGTACCCTATACGCATCGCTCTGATCAAACAGCCTCTCTTTCAAAAAGCTAGCAGCACCATGAGCAATCATGCAATCTCGCTCCATTTCTCCAAAACGCAGTCCACCGTCACGGGATCGTCCTTCAGCCGGTTGTCTTGTTAAGATTTGCACAGGACCTCGTCCACGAGAGTGGATCTTGTCATCAACCATATGCTTCAACCTTTGGTAATAGGTTGGTCCAATGAATATCATCGCTGGGAGTGGTCTGCCTGTGTGACCATTGTACATTCTCTCAAATCCACGCATTTGGTACCCACATTCATGGAGAGCTTTGCTTATGTTGTCCACCTAGAGACACACCACATTAATGCGTCAGATTTATACACAAGTCAAGACTAAACAAGGAGTTAAGAAAAAAAAAATGTAAGTTACCGTGACATCTGTAAAGGGAGTGGCGTCTCCTTCCTTACCCATCTGAGCTGCCACTTTTCCCATGATGCACTCAATGAGCTGTCCAATTGTCATCCGAGACGGGATAGCATGTGGATTCACGATTATATCAGGAGTAACGCCTTCAATCGTCCAAGGCATGTCCTCTTGTGTGTATGTCATGCCAACAGTCCCCTTCTGACCATGTCTACTGCTGAATTTGTCTCCAATTTGAGGAATACGAACGGATCTAACCCTCACTTTCACAAACTTCAAACCATCTGCATTTGTGGTCAATTACACCTACAAGAAGTTCACAAGTAAAAAAATTTAGAGAACCCCAGAGCTCCACGTTTAAATAAAATATTATCAGATTCATCGTTTCGGAAGTTACCTGATCCACCATGCCAGTTTCACTATGACGCAAGCTTATACTGTGATCACGTCTGGTGTATCGTGATGTTTGTCTTTGAGCCTCGTCTTGAGATATTGGAGTGGTTTTCCCAATGATTACATCTTCACCTGAAACTCTAGTACCCTATACCACAAAAGATATTTTAAAAAAATTATATGATACGCTTTATAGCACTAATCTCCTAATCATATCAGATATATAACCATTAAAGGAACAATAAATCATTGACTTACAGGAGGTGCAAGACCATCATCATCCAGTTTCTCATACGAACCATGTCGCATACCCTGCAGCAGAATTTCTAAGTGTTAATAAACTCCACTAACAAAAGAGCACCACAGAATATATGAACCGCAAGTGTCTTACCAGTGTATTTCCTCTGTCTGGGCGCCCAAAGTCTTCTTTGATAAGGGTCCCCATTTTTTTCTCCTCGTCTCTGCCAGGAGAAATATTGCAGTATAAATTAACTGGAAAGACCTAAAGCAAAATGTCTACAGGAATATTGGTATATTCACCTGTAAGACCGGAAGAACAAGGATCGAAAGAAACCACGATCTATTGAAGACTGATTCATGATGACAGAATCTTCTTGATTATATCCAGAATAGCAAGAAATGGCAACAATAGCATTCTACACAAGAAGAAAAAAAAATATTTGAGAGAAGAGTAAAAGCTGGATTCTGAAAGACTTAAAGCAAAATAACTCACAATTCCTGCTGGAAGTTGCCTAAAGTGAAGATGCTCCATAGCTCTTGTGGTGACCAGAGGCTTTTGAGGGTAATATAGAACATAGGCTAAGGTATCCTGGTTGACAGAACAATGATATTAGTATCATTAATGCATTGTAGTGTTATAACAAGAGATGGCAGAAAGAGACCACAAATTAAGAGCCTAGATCACATACCATGCGGAATTGGTAGTTGGTGACATATATTCCCATTGCTTGCTTTCCCATAGCAGATTGGTATGTATTACGGGGTGACTAATTCATCAAAAGTGGCAGGAAAGGTACAGTTGGTAGTTAGCATAAATTTGACTTTTAACATACGTAAATTGCTTCTCATAGATAGGTAAATTAAAGAGAGCGAAACCTGATTATGGTCAGGAAATGGTATGATTGAAGCACACACGCCCAATATCAAAGAAGGGTGAATCTCACAGTGTGTGTAAGTGTCAGAATATGCCTCGTCGGGACAGAGCCTAGAATGAACCAAATCCTGAAACGAAATTAAGAGTGAGTTTCCTGTGCTAATGAGTGCCCCCAAAAGTGCATTTATTCACATCTTCAAATATTCAAATACTCACATTGATAGTCATAGATATCATAGTAGTCTCCTCTTCCTCTGTGTCTATGTATTCTATATACCCATTTGCAAGTAGTTGATGCCAACCATCTTCTTCTGCACTTACCTGACTTATGAAAACGAGTATTGGTACACTTAAGTTATAACAAAACGTACTTTGAGAACAGAAGAATATAACTTTACCCTTTGTTGCAGAGCGTATATATCATTCTTCTTTATTAAGAGTCTCTGATTATCCACAATAAACAAGGGACGACTACAGCGACCATAGTCAGTGTATATCCGGAGCTCTTTCAGACGAATATCTCTAACAACGCTAACTTCAGTGTTAATGCCATTCTGCAAGAGGAAACTTAAGTATATCACTTGTACAAAAGTAGCAATTTATTGACTAAAATATTTGGAAACGTGAAAGAAAGTGCACGCTTACGCTTCTCCTCAAAAGTCTCAACGTTTTCACCAACATGTCAGGATCTCGATGAATTCCAACCCACTCTCCATTAACAAATATTTTTGTAGCTTTGGGTATAACTGATGGAGAGCTTTCCTACAATCAAGTCAAGATCTTGAGTAAACACATGAAACGAAGTGGCAGAGATTGAGTAAGAAACTGACTGTTTAGTTCTACAGACCTCAAGATTCTCAGTTCCCAAATCTGACAAAATTGCCAAGATGGGAGAAGCAGCTGACCCAACTGTAACGTAGACCATGAGCGCCAAGTTTTTCACTAGACCACAAGCCTGGCAAAGCAAATCCACAATAAGCAATGGAACTAAACTGAAACCCAAAATATTTTTTTTTCTATAAATGCAACAACTGTACCTGTCCTTCAGGTGTTTCAGCAGGGCACATCATGCCCCACTGTGAGTTGTGCAGTTGTCTTGGTTTTGACAATTTTCCTGGCATATAAAAATTCATTAACATTCAAGTATAAAAACCAGAACTACAGGTGAACCTAAGTTGCAAGGATGTGGATAATAAAATGAACCCTGACTAAAATACACTACACCAACTGCACTAGCAGATAAGCTGAGACAAAGTAGAAATGCCTTTAAAAAAACAAGGCTTTACCTTCACGCCCAATAGGAGAATTGAGACGCCTCAGATGTGACAAAGTGGAGGCATATGTTAACCGATTTAGAACCTGGTAAAAGTAAAGACTTGAGAACCATGTAAATCATGCAATGAACCATAAATAGACCGAAACTTGCAAAGGTAACAAGAAATTATTTGAGCTGGAAAAGAGAAGAAACAAATCCTAACCTGAGAGACTCCAGCTCTTGTGCCAGTAGCGTTTGCCTGGCCCCAGTTCCCAGTAGCAAGAGCGTATTTCAGGCCAGAGGTAATTGTTTTAGCGTTAATGGCAAACAGAAGATTGACTTCTTTGCCATTGTCAACGCACTGTTAAAGCGACATGAATCAGAGTTCCATACACAGACTAACAAACTAGAATTGAAGTCCTGTGTTTAAGAACGAGCAACTATTAAGAGACCTTCTGAACATAAGATCTCACGTCCCTCGTCAGCTTTCTGAAAAGCTGCATTTAAAGAAGATGCTTAGTCAGTAAGAGATAAACTAAAATGATACTTAACTTCTTTAATTTTTTTTCAATAATGCATGATTGTGGGACTGGTAACAAACCATTCTAAACAGCCCTCCAAGTAAAGGACCAGCAAGATCCAGCCTTTTGTTACCATAGTGATCCCTATCATCCTCTGGCTTTCGGCCAAGTGCACAACGCAGCAGTCGGTTTATGATATACCTTAAGCGTTATTGCATAATATGATAAACACAGACGCCTATGAAATCTCAAAGAGAACGAGTGAGTTGAATACGTACCCAAAAACGTAAGCTTTATGCGACTCACAAGATTCCCCAACTCCTTCATGAGGAAGCATTTCTTTCTGAAGGATATCTTTCGCATACCTGCGTTCGCAAATCTCCATTGTGAGCATCTCAATAGTTGATATGTTAGATCATAATGCGCAACTTAATTGGTTTTAGAATATATATATAATACTTTATCCTCTTTTCCTTGGGTGTACCAACAGGCGCACCACGTTTTCCAATATAGTCAAGGGCAACCTGAAGCAATAAGAAAATCATCAGCTGACTGCAGGTTCAAATTCTCCCAACAACAGAAGCGCCAGAATAAACAATATCATTAACCAAATGTACGTAGGATCAATGGTTTACCTGCTGACTTTGAATCACAAAAGCTTCTTCCAAGGAAGGCCTGAGCAACTCCATCATCTGAGTATCTCCAAACTCATAGCATATACGTTCCAATATGTCCTTATCGGCAACAAATCCCAATGCACGAAATACTATGATAATAGGAATTTCTTTCTTGATATATGGAAGAGTACATCGAATAAACTGTCCAGATGAACCCTGCATCCATCCATTTACCATTATTTTAGAATTTAAACAAACTAAAATAGAGCTAAATAGTATTTAGCTTTCTCTTACCCCTTTCGAGCCAGAGAGCATACGCACAAACATTGTGCTCGGAGGTCTATTTTGGTTTTCCGCCATGGAACGGACTTCAGCGACATAGGAATACTTATTTGGCTGTCTCTTCTTGAAGACATAAACATGGTTCGTACTCATCTTCTCTTGAGCAATCAGAACCTTTTCGCTGCCATTAATAATGAAGTATCCGCCCTGATCAAACGGACATTCTCCAAGCTCTGTCAAATCTTTCTCCGAATTCCCATTTAAGGTACAGTAAGTAGACCGGAGCATGATGGGAACCTAGTAAAAACCAAACGAGAAGAAAACATTTCTACTATCAGAACCGTATAGCAGAAGCCGCTTAAATAATCTTGCACAAAAACAAAGTTGACGGACCTTTCCAATGAAAACTTGGGTAAAATCCTGAGTCTCCGTAACTTCCACACCATCATGCCCTTTCTTAATAACTCTCTTGCTAACATCGACACACAAAGGAGCCGAGTAGGTGAGGTTTCTCAACCTTGCAGCCTTAGGGAACAAGGTGGCCATCTCTCCATCAGCCTCCGTCATCATGGGTTTACTCAGATAAATCTGTCCAAAACTAATATTGTAGGTTGTCTGCAAGAAAATTAAAGTTTCATCAATTTCGAAAACACATTCTCCTAGTGCCAAAAATGATCTGAGCTTCAAAAAAAAAATACTGAAAGACACTCTAAGATCCTTTTAAAAAAAAACACTTTGAGAACACGAAGAGCTCAAGCATAGAATACAAAAGTGATCAGATACTCGAGAATGACAAAGACTTATTACATAGCTTGCAGCACACGCAGAGGTGCAGCAAATAAGATACCAACACACACAGTTACTTAGTGTTAAACCTGATTTGAGCTTCAATGATGATCAGTTACTCTATAAGGCAAACCCTAGTTGCAACAAAAATTCAAAACCGTAGCAGCTAGAGAACCTCGGCGAAATCGGATTGGTGGCCAGGATTGTGCTGGGATGCAGATCGGATCTCGATATCAGACGACTCGTCGACGATTTCTTGCATAGTGTTCTGAATAAACTGATCGAACGAATCGATCTGCTGACGAACGAGACCTTTCTCTTCGAAGTAGGCTGAGATGACGGTCCATGCGTCCTCCTGTGTAATCTCCTCCTCCTCGTGATCAATGTAAGGCTGGTCTTGTTCGTTCTCCATCTTTGAACAGAGCAGAGAGAGAGCGCTACGAATGGATGAGACGAGGAGAATGAGAGGGACTTGTGAGTTTAAGTGGCGGTTTGCTTGTTTATTGTAATAACCGGTTCGATTCAGTAACCGACCGGTTCGATTATAAGCTATATGTTAAATGACTGAAATATAAAAAGAACATCTAATAATTTAACTGTTAATAATTTTTAAAAGGAACATCCAATCATTTAATCGTCATAACTTAAAATTATATTTTTCTTAGCATTTTTTTTTCACACTGAAAATCGTAATAATACATAGGATGTGATATGATCTTTTAACTGTTAATAATTTTTATTTTGTCATTTTAATTACTAACTTAGTTTAACTATAAAATTACATTTTGGACATATTAAAATAATGATTTTTTGTTTGTTTTCTTTACACGTAGTAATTTATATTTCTATATTTTTCTTAATTTTAAAGAGCATTATGTATCAAGATTTTAATTCTTTTTTTCAGGTTTAATTTCCAACTTAATGAATTGGTGTGATAGTGTCATAGTGTGCATCTTTATAGGTGTATCAGATTGTAATGAGATATGCGACAAAGATCATGTCCTAGAAGACTGACAATAGAGCTACTCTGAGGTATCTATTCTTTCTATAGACTGAACTGTACCGTATCTAACTCGTTTAGCATATCCTCTGTTTCAAAAATTTCATGAATGCTTTCACGCATGTATCACAGTCTGTGGTTACAAGGTGTATTAATGTTCAGAGTAGCAAACTCACAAGTCATTGTCCCATGTTTCTGTCTTCTAATAATTCCTGTAATGTGAGAGTATATTAGTGGGTCTCGTCCCATGGGGATGGACCTTGTGAACTTATTAGTTCATAACTCATGTTAATGAACTAAATATTGATATATTGTTTTTGCATCGTCGGATGCATAGTGGTAACTTGACAATTATACAACTCTAGAGAATCAATAGAAGAACTTCGTTATTAAAAACGATCAATGAAATGAAAACTACAACCATAGCCAAATGAAATAAACAATCTTGGCAACGCAATATAAGTACTCTCCTCAGTGCGATTTAATTACTTAGATTGGGCACATACCGACATACATCATTAAGGGCTTTGGAAGCTTTTCGATATCATCTTCGGAGAACGACGATTAGTGCTCCAGCACCCGAATCATTGAACATGTTAGAACTACAGGTTCTCAAAAAGGATATGTGTCTTTGCACTTGATCAAATGGTTGTTTAATTTTCTAAATAAGAGGATTCTATAACCATCCTCTTATTGAAATTTAGAAAAGAGATTATTGTTATTAAAATGTATCTATGTATTATAAAGCAAAATGAGAAAAATGAGGTTACCAGATACAAAGCTCGTCTAGTGGCTCAAGGTTTTTTTCAAAGACCTAGAATCGATTATGAAGAAACGTGTTCTCCAGTTATGGATGCAATCACGTTTAGATTCCTGATGAGTCTATTAGCTGACAAAAATCTAGAGATGCATCTCATGGATGTTGTTACAGCTTATCTATATGGATCATTAGATACTGATACATGAAAGTTCCTGATGGATTTAAAATGCCAGAAGCATTAAATTCCAAATCTAAAGAGCTATGTGCAATAAAATTGCAAAGATCATTATATGGGTTAAAGCAATCTGGACGTATATAGTATAATCGTCTCAGTGATCATTTAACAAAAAAAGGATATGTGAATGATCCTATATGCCCATGTGTTTTCATCAAGAAAACAATATCCGGATTTGTAATAATCGCAATATATGTTGATGATCTTAACATTATCGAAACTCAAAAGGAAATACAAAAGGCATCAGACTATCTCAAAGGAGAATTTGAGATGAAAGTTCTTGGACAGACACAGTATTGTCTTGGCCTATAAAATAGAACATTCATAAAATGGTATATTTGTGCATCAATCCACATACACTAAAAGAGTGTTGAAACGATTTAACATGGATAAATCAACTCCTCTTAGCACCCCGATGGTCGTTGGGTCATTTAATATTGAAAGTGATTCATTTCGACCACCTGAGGAGAAAGAAGAGATACTTGGTCCGAAAGTACCATATCTAAGTGCAATTGGAGCGTTGATGTACCTTGCAAATTGTACACGACCTGATATCAATTGCTGTAAATCTTTTGGCAAGATTCAGCTCATCTCCAACTCGAAGACATTGGAATGGGATTAAACATATTTTTCGTTACCTCCAAGGGACCATTGATTTAGGCTTGTTTTATCCTAAAAGTTCAAAAGGTCAAATGATTGGTTTTGCAGATGCAGGATATCTTTCAGATCCATACAAAGCATGATCGCAAACATGATACGTTTTCACGATAAGAGACACTGCTATATCTTGGCGTTCTCAGAAACAAACGCTCGTAGCCACCTCTTCAAATCATGTTGAAATCATCGCACTCCATGAAGCAAGTAGAGAGTGTGTTTGGCTAAGATCAATAAGCCGACACATCTGTTCAAGCAGTGGGATTGACGGATATACAGAGACAACTATTCTATATGAAGATAATGCAGCATGTGTTGCTCAAACGAAGGAAGGATATACCAAAATTGATAGAACGAAACATATACATCTGAAGTTCTTTTCATACACTCAAGAGCTCGAGAAGAAGAAAGAGATTGAAGTAACATATGTCCGATCATGCGACAATGCAGCCGACCTCTTCAAAAAATCACTTCCTACCTCAGTATTTAGAAAACATATCCATAACATTGGAATGCGTCATCAAAATGAATTATGACTCCTAATTCGATAGGGAGCTTACGTGGTTGTACTCTTTTTACCTAACTACGGTTTTTCCCATTGAGTTTTCCTAGAAAAGTTTTTAACGAGACAACAGTGGCACTGGTCTCCAAGGAGGAGTGTTACAAACGTGAGAAAATATAACGTCAACATTATACGCACCAAATTTGACAAAAGTTACGTGAATGTAAATCATGTTGAGCCCACTGTCACTGTGTACGCATAGTAACTTCTACTTTTTACTTCTATATAAACGATCGATTTCGATCATTTCTAACTCGCACCTCATTTCTCTTCTCCCTCTTTATAATAAATTCTCTCTTTCGTATATTTATTATATATTCGTGTTATTTTCTTTATGCGGATATAAAATTTTGTTTTTATTTAAATTTTTCGATACTATAAAATTGTAAGTTATTTCATGATAAATATTGAAATATGTACTCCATTGGATGAATGAGGCAGATCACATTAAAGTGGTCATAAATCAGTATTTTGCATTAATTACTACACGCGTATGTTGATATGTATTTTGCATATATGCGTACACGAAATTAGTTTAACACATGCATATAACTGTACAAATATGTATTTTATTATTTTTTTGGTCTAACAAATATGTATGTTTTGCATAGCTACTTTGTCAGTTTACGTATATGTATGCGTGATGTAAATCTTAATGCATGAGCTGTTTCTTGGACCATGGTCCACAAGGATATATCTCCCCAACTACATGAGTCAATCGACTGGCCAATTCTTAATTTAAACAATTTATCCAAACTACCATTAAATACACCTTTTTAATTCATTTTAGTTATTATTCTTGGAATTTTCGTAAATGTTCATTGAAAATAGCTCCAAAAGCACAAAGTTATCTCATCTCTTGTATTTTGGTACAAAATACACATTATATACATATTATTATTTTTAGTTACAGCAATTTATCTGTTAACATGAGACATTCAATTTTACATCAGCCAAACTGCCAAATGATGGAATTATAGTAAAACTATTTGGTATATAATATAGTGACAATGTAAGTAAGACCTGCAATGTAATCGTACAATATTATTTCTTTACCACTTAATCTCGTCACTACACCTATGGGTTTTCGCATAAATTTAATCAACTCAAAAATTATCCTAATTTATAGAGAATCGCATATAAAAGTATATTCAAGGAATCAGAATCTCGAAATGCATTATTGGCTGACATAAATTATAGACTTATAGTGTGTGTAAACCATACAAAGCTATATGTCCATTTAGTTTTTTTTTTTGACTAAAGGCTTGCATATATGTACATATAGGTTCTTGGACATATATGTTATTAATGTGCAATATGCATAACACAATCATCAGAAAAAGATTAACACATAAATACAAATGCTTGTTAATCTGATATAGAGTACACATAGGAAAATTAAACTATAGAGTACACATATAATAACCTTGAAATGGCAATCTTTTTTTTTAAGTTTCGCTATTCTTCCTGTATTGTTTTTCTTACCTTACAAGAATCCGTGAGGTCAACGAGAAAGAGTGAATTTAAAAAAAAAACTTATTTAAGAAATTGATGACCTGAAAGTCTCTCTCTAGAAATTTATATAAGTAGTGGTATGAATTTCTCTCACTAAAAGCATTAATGGATCTTTCAATAATCATAAATGCAAGGCACCCTCTCTATGCATTTCGCAATAACTCCTTTTCCTGCTGCCACATCTTTTTCTTCTTCCTCCTCTCCTTAGTTCCTCCTATTTTTTCTTTAACAACAAAATTCTCCTTTTGCTGGTTTAAAGAGAGGATCCTCTAACAACATATATGTCTTGACTGGGCTATAAATCGGTGCCCTTTTGATTTTCTCAGACCTCCACATATATCGCTTTTTCGCCACAAGAAGAGAACCAAAAGACTTTGGTCAGATAAAAAATAAGAGAACCAAAAGACTAGAAAAGGCCCCGAGCTAGGGTTTCATTGTGTGTCCAAAGGTTAGATATCTCTCTCTCTCTCTATATATATATATATATATATGCGATTGTTCTTTGTTTCTCTGCGGAATGAGATCTGTATAGCATGTTTGTTCATGCTAACCAGATCCCTTTTGTTTTTAGTCTTTTCAAGCTCTGTATTAACCTCTTTGTAGATTTGTTTTATTTGACTTATCTCTTTGTGCGTAGTTATAAACATGTAAAGGGGTTTGAGTTAGACGAATTTTACTGAGTACTATAGTCTAGTTTTGCTAAAACGGCCATTGACTTAGTGTCAACTCATATACATATGTAGTTATGTACACATTTTTCTTTTAATTATTATTGTTTTCTCAATTGATTTACCTTTTATAATTACTTTTCGTTTTTACTGTAAGTGGTTCTTTTTTTTTTTTACTTTTGTTACATTAAGATAAGGTCAATTAAACGAAAATGTCTTCTTTTTCTTACAGAAAGACGTCTTTTTTTTTTTTTTTGAATTATAAAAGACGTCTTTTTCTTGTTTCAGTAGCCTGTGGATTTCTCTATCTCGCTAGCTTTTAGTAGAGAAAAGAGAGAGAAATTAAAGAGAGTGAGACAAAAGATCATAACTTCAATCCAAACCAACACAACACTTTCAAAAAAGTAGATCTGTATGTAGGGTTTCATTTTGTTTTACATCAATTCAAGTTTGGCTCAACCATATCGATTTCTAATTTTCTCAAAAACGTAAAAAAGAAGTAAGTAAAAGCACATAAGTTATCGTTTTTTGTTTGTGTAAGATAATTGAAAGTTAGGGTTTCCTAGATCGTGTCTTCATTCGTTTTCCATTTAAGATCAAATGTTGTTTGTGACTTTCAAGATTAATTATGCCACAGTTGTTTATATATATTTATGGATCGTCTACTTTGTGTATGTGTATGTATATTCTAATGGATATGATGTGCTAGAATTTTCTTGAAAACAATATTTCTTAGAATATTATCCTAAGTAGTGTTTACTTTATTTCTCTATATATATATTTTTAGGACAATTTCTCTATATTCTTATAGTGTTCAACATTATATTTAAATATTCACCGAGTATTCGTATCCCATTTGTTTAACTTGAATTCCCGAGATTTTTTTTATATGCAACGAGGTAATGTCACGTAGTGAGTGCATTTATATCCATAACCTTTTGAATAAGATGAATGGATATATGCTCACTAAGATATATAAATAACCATGAAAATAAATAATATACTAATATTTTAACTTTTCGGTTACTTGTGGGATGTGAAAAAGACCATATAAGTATATATAAGGTATGTATAGTTTCATAATATCTAAAGGATTACTTTACATAATACCAAGATTCATCTTCCGTTTCTACTTTGACTCGTATATATAAACATGATCATTTGACCTTTGATTTGGACAGTGGGAGATACTTCAGAGTAGAAAATCGATTTTTATATCAACGAAAATGATTTGGATAATCATCTTGTAGATTTGAAGGGAAATCAAAAGCTATAAGAACTACAGAACCGATATAGGGATCAATCATCATCATCATCATGTATCCTCCAAACATGTTCGAGTCTTATCATCATATGTTCGATATGACAAAAAGCTCTGACAATGATTTGGGTCTTACCGGGAGCCGAGAAGACGCCTTTGAGACTAAGTCTGGTGCAGAAGTCACCCTGGAGAATCCTTTAGAAGAAGAGCTTCAAGATCCTGATCAGCGTCCCAACAAAAAGAAACGTTACCATCGTCACACGCAACGTCAGATTCAAGAGCTTGAGTCGTAAGTAACACCTCCCATAAGTGTTAAATTTTTTTACTGTTTTGGGATTTAAGGTTAATGTTTGTTGTTTGGTTTCGAAATTTTAGGTTCTTTAAAGAATGTCCTCATCCTGATGATAAGCAAAGAAAAGAGCTGAGCCGAGAGCTAAATTTAGAACCTCTTCAAATCAAGTTTTGGTTCCAAAACAAGCGCACTCAAATGAAGGTACATACTTAGGCTATAATTTTGATTATTGACTCATTATGTTCATTTAATAGGCATGAACTGTTCTTGAATCTTCACTAATGTTAATCAATGAACTTGATGTTTTCATTCCAACAACATTTGAAGCCTTTGTGTTTGAAGTTTCTTTGGCTAGTTATCCTCTGTTTTTTCCCTCTTTTTTTGGTATAGGATAGCTAGGACGCTAAAACCTTTGTATATACAAACAGTCTCATTTTAGTAATGAAATTCAAATTCTTAGCAAAAAAAAAAAAAACATTTGAAGCCTTCTTTAAACACATATTGTAGTTTGCTAATTGCATAGTGTAGGTCCTCTATTAAGGAATTTATTTGGTTATTATAGGTATAATTATCCATTTTACTTGCTCTATACTCTTCATGAGACCAAACCTAAAGAAGAGAAAGTTGTGATATTTATAGGCACAACATGAGAGGCACGAGAACTCGATTCTGAAGTCAGACAACGACAAGCTCAGAGCAGAGAACAATAGGTACAAGGATGCTCTAAGCAACGCAACATGTCCAAACTGTGGTGGTCCTGCTGCTATAGGAGAAATGTCGTTCGATGAACAGCATTTGAGGATTGAAAACGCACGTCTGCGTGAAGAAATCGATAGAATCTCTTCCATAGCTGCTAAGTACGTAGGGAAGCCAATGTTGCCTCATTCCTCGCCTTTCTCTCAGCTCACAACGTCAACACACATTCCCACGCGCTCGCTTGATCTTGAAGTTGGGAGCTTTGGGAACAATAACAGTAGCCAGACAGGTTTTGTCGGAGAAATGTATGGAACAAGCGACATAATGAGGCCGGTTTCTATCCCACGTGAGGCTGAGAAGCCTATGATTGTTGAGTTAGCGGTTGCAGCCATGGAAGAGCTTGTGAGAATGGCTCAAACCGGTGATCCCCTGTGGGTTTCAAGCGATAGTTCGGGTGAGATTCTCAATGAAGATGAGTATTTTCGAACGTTCCCTAGAGGAATTGGACCTAAACCTATCGGTTTGAGATCAGAAGCTTCTAGAGAGTCAACGGTTGTTATCATGAATCAAATCAACCTCGTTGAGATTCTGATGGATGTGGTATCAAATCTGTTTCCTTATCTTCTCAAAGTTTAAGAAAGTTTGTAACATTTAGCTGACATAATCTCTCTCTCTCTCCTCTCTCTGTATAGAATCAATGGTCTAGTGTGTTCTGCGGGATTGTATCGAGAGCATTGACGTTAGACGTTCTCTCTACGGGCGTTGCTGGAAACTACAACGGGGCGCTACAAGTGGTATGAGACTTTTAAAAGATTTCTTGCTTCACAAGTTATTATTCTATTATTCTGAAAGTGGTATAAGACCTAAAAGATTACTTACTCTACAAGCTATTAGTCTATTATTCTAAATCATGTATTAATCAATATCCCTTGTGTGTTTGGTCTTTATTTTCTTGTACGCAAAGCTGACAGCAGAGTTTCAAGTCCCATCACCGCTTGTCCCAACACGTGAGAACTACTTTGTTAGGTACTGCAAGCAGCATAGTGACACTACTTGGGCGGTTGTTGATGTGTCTTTGGACAGCCTACGACCGAGTCCGATCACTAGAAGCAGAAGAAGACCCTCTGGTTGTCTGATTCAAGAATTGCAGAATGGCTATTCCAAGGTAAATTTAAAGTATATATATCAATGTGTGGTCAAGAATTTGAAAAGAAATGAGTTGATGGGGTGATGGGTTTTTGTGATTGTTGAAGGTAACTTGGGTAGAACATACGGAGGTCGATGATATATCGGTTCATACCATGTATAAACCGTTGGTTAATACCGGTTTAGCTTTTGGTGCGAAACGTTGGGTGGCTACACTTGACCGCCAATGTGAGCGGCTCGCCAGCTCCATGGCCAGCAACATTCCAACCGGTGATCTTTCCGGTACGTAATAATGTATTACACACATCAAATAAGATCATTTAAGGGCTATATTGATAAATTCATAAATTTTTGGATTAAATTGAGAAAGGAGTATTTACGTATACGGTCCTTTTATTTTTGTGGTAATTATGAATAAGTGATAACGAGTCCTGAGGGGAGGAAGAGCATGCTGAAACTAGCGGAGAGGATGGTGATGAGCTTCTGTAGCGGAGTCGGCGCGTCGACTGCGCACGCATGGTCGACACTTGCTGCCACAGGATCCGACGACGTTAGGGTCATGACCAGAAAGAGCATGGATGATCCGGGAAGGCCTCCGGGTATCGTCTTGAGCGCCGCTACTTCGTTTTGGATACCAGTGGGACTTAAACGAGTGTTCGATTTTCTCAGAGACGAAAACTCTAGAAGCCAGGTAAAGAAGATACTTTTTTTTTAACTTTCTTTACCGAGAAATAATTTGGGTAGGCTTAAACCATGATTAATTCCAGTTTCTTAACTGAGGTTTTTGACTTCGGCTAAGAGATGGTTTTTTATTTTTTTTTAGATTTTAATTAAGAAAAGATAAGAATTTCTTAAATAGATATAAGAGCTGTCTTTTAATCGAAAAGTGTAAAAAATAAAAGACAAAAAAATGTTAAATCATAAGTTAAAAATCTCGATTAAGAGATCGGGGTTAATTATGCCCTTAGAACACAAATAACCAGAACCGAAAACTAGGCCGGAACTGACCCGAAATAACCCAGTTTGGTTCGGTTTTCAGTATAATCATAATATCAGATGGTTCCAAAGCACTATTATGATATTCTCCGTGGGTATTGGTTCGGCCGAATGATTTGAAAATTTGGGTATCCCCTATATATTAAAAGAGAAGCATTACGACATATTTTTGTAGCCACATGTCATCACCACAATCATTCTTAGAATCTTTAGAAAAATATGTTGGTCCATATAAATATATAATAAGATTTTTATTAAACTAAGCATAAATTAATCATAAATGTTCTTCGTTGTTTCCTTAAATAAAAATCACAAAATTACCTAATGTGACTAAAGTATATATGACAATTAATGATTTTGAATAATAAAGATTTGATAAAAATCAGTCTATTCTCTATCATTTTTAATTCATTTTAAAATAAATTAAACAACCACATTAACTATATAATAAAAATTTAGATTTTTTCGTATATGTTATATTTTAATTTTTAAAAAATGAATATAAATGACTAAAGTTGTTAAAAATCTCACTGAATTTTTTGTGATCCATGGTTTAAAATTTATGTTATAACAAGATACAAATGATTACGAAATTACATAAGTAGGAAGTCTCATTTAATAAATATTATATATATGCATATTAATATTTTTTTAAAAATAAATTATATACCATATAAAATACATAAATATTTTAATTTTGAATTTGATTTGAATTTTTTTCATAAACATTTTGAACAATTATTGACAACTTAATATTTAGATTTTAAACTTTGCATTGAATGTTCTTAAAATTATAAATTACTAAAACTATTAAACATCCCATATTTTTTTATTGTTATCAATGATTTAAAATTTTTGTTATAAAGAAATACAAACGATCAAAAATAATATGAGTATAAAATATTTTTTAACAGATGTCAATATTAAAAATGTACTATATATCTATGTTGATATCATTTAAACTTAATTTTATAACATATAAAATATAAAAATTGTTTGTGTGGATAAATAAAATTTATTTAAGTATATGTACCAATTTAATTATATACGTAATAGTTACTAAATTTTTAATTATTCAATATATATTTATTATTTCATAATATGTAAAAAATATATAATAATTAAAAATAATTTATATATAATATTCATCCCGCGCAAGGCGCGGGTCTTAACCTAGTTGTATGTTATTTTGGGTACAATGTATTATTAGTTTTCGGCTATACTATTGTATTTTGATATCGTTTTTTGTTTTTTTCATGATTTTTTTTAATTTTTAAAAAGTCTTTTGGGTATTTTTTTTGTTTTCAGCATTTCGGATAGTACTATTTTGGATTTTTGAGTAGAAAATACCCGAACCAAACCATATTAAAAATTCTTTTGGATGTTTTTCTGGTTTTAAAATTAAAAACCAAACTGATTTGAAACTGAAAAGAACCAATTCTATAGTATTTACGGGTTTGAAACTCTTACCCACCCAAAAGGTTTGGAACCAATCGGTTTGGTTTTACAGACCTGAATATCTTAACCTCAGGCCTAAATGTGGGTTTGATTTTGCAGTGGGATATACTTTCAAACGGAGGCTTGGTTGAAGAAATGGCTCATATCGCAAATGGTCGGGACCCTGGGAACTCTGTCTCCTTGCTCCGAGTCAATGTACGAATCTTTCTTACGAAGGCTTTGATGTTTTACGCTATGTTTGTTTTAAACAAGCTTTTTGTTTGGTTTTGTTCAGAGCTCGAACTCAGGAGAGAGCAACATGTTGATCTTACAAGAAAGCTGTACGGACGCATCAGGATCCTACGTGATATACGCACCAGTCGACATGATGGCTATGAACGTTGTCCTGAGCGGAGGTGATCCAGATTACGTCGCTTTGTTACCATCCGGGTTCGCTATACTGCCTGATGGCTCTACAAGAGGAGGGAATGCTAGTGTCGTAGCTGAAGGAGAAGTGGTTACTTCCACAGCAAGTAACTGCGGCTCACTACTCACTGTAGCGTTTCAGATACTTGTTGACTCTGTTCCAACGGCTAAACTATCTCTAGGCTCAGTGGCTACAGTCAACAGTCTCATCAAATGCACTGTACAGCGGATCAAAGATGCCTTGGCATGTGACGGAGCTTGAAGTTTTTCAGGTAGGCAATGCTCTATATGGTTATTATTCAGATAGTCACATCTTCTTGATCCATTAAAGCGAGATCTTTAACAAATGTTTTGGTTTATATTTCTGCAGAAGTAAGAGAGGAGAAAGCAAAGGAAGGTGTAGGAGTTTTTTCGTGGTGATATTTGTTTCTTGTTTCAATAATCTTTTGAGAGTCTCCAAAGGAAGTCAAGAACGCACCTTCTCGCGTTTAAATCTCATTGCGCGTTTGTTTGCGGGTGGGGCAAAAAGAGGCCTGAGAAAGGGTAAATTGAGGTTCGGGTATTGACTTCTGCTGGGAACAAAAAAAGGTTTGTTGTGCTTCAGGCGATTTTGCGTTTGCGTTTGCATTTACTATGTGACTATTTTATCTTCCACTAGTGGACATCTTCGCATTTTGCGTATTGCGTCTAGTCTACTTTTTAAGTGTATCCTTGTACTCTTTGTTATCAAGCCACTTTGGTACTATAATATTGACGATGAAACTGTGTTTATCACTTTTTTTTTGAAACTTATCTTTATTACTTCCATATTTATCAGAGATAATAATTTTTACATATATTTTTAAAATAAGCAATTTTCAACTATATAAATGTATAATCTTCTTAAGCTAAATAATTTTCTATGACTTAGTTTCAGCCAATAGCAATTCAAAAATATAATTATAATAAAAAAAATCTGTTATTATTAACTTAACACAACAAGCATCGAAAACCTTAGAAGTATATAAATGCTAAAAAATTATAACAAAAAGAGATCATTTTGGCTTGTCCACTTATTGAAGATAACAGTGGCAACTTTGGCTACCATGATGTACGAAGTGTCCATTTACGGAGGACAACAATGCAACGATGTTGCAATCATTTGTGATATACGTGCTTTGTTACAAGTAAGAAGCTGTTTTATGTATTGGGTATATCTCTATTATGTTGTTCGACTTTAACTCAAATCAAAGCCCTAACTCTGTTTTGGCGCAGGTCTATTCCTCTCTCGTTTCATAACTGATGGATGATCCCATGGAATCTTCTGGTGAAGAGGTAATGGGGTTCACGTCTGTCACTCTACTGGCGATTTATTCTCAGATTCTTATACATAATAATACATTCAGTGGAAAACATGTTTGATGATTTAAAGAGGATTCTCTGATATAAGAGACTTTAAGTTACTGCAGAAACAAAGAGTGAAATGAAGTTTTGTTATTGTTTGTCTTGTAAAGAACTGTGTGGAAGAGAGTCACAAGCTGGTCGACTCATTGGACAAGCTTCATGTAAGTCCTGGGAGCTCTTCCAACTTCAAGAAGAAGCCTGTCATTATCATTGTTGTTGGAATGGCTGGTACACACTGTTTTGACTATAATAAATGTTCTTGAAAAAAACTCACTATGTTGTGGGTTTAGTGCTGATGTGAGATAATTTGTTATGCGCAAACAAGCGTGGATATGTGTTGAACCTTGACCCTGCTGTAATGTCTCTTCCCTTTGGGGCCAACATTGATATAAGAGACACCGTCAAGTACAAGGAAGTTATGAAGCAGTATAACTTGGGGCCTAATGGTGGCATTATGACGTCACTCAACTTGTTTGCTACTAGATTCGATGAGGTAAAAATGACTCATGTTTGTGTTCTCTCCTTTTTTTCATATTGTTCTGTCTTTGTTTTAGGTTGTCTCTGTGATTGAGAAACGTGCAGACCAGCTTGATTATGTCCTAGTGGATACTCCTGGTCAGATTGAAATCTTTACATGGTCTGCTACTGGTGCTATAATCACCGAAGCTTTTGCTTCGACCTTCCCAACTGTTGTCACCTACGTGGTTGATACTCCACGTTCTACAAGCCCAATCACTTTTATGAGCAACATGCTTTACGCTTGTAGTATTCTCTACAAGACCCGGTTGCCTCTTGTCTTGGCTTTCAACAAAACCGATGTGGCAGACCACAAGTTTGCCTTAGAGGTTATGCTTCTTCAACTGTTTTATAAATATTGAACCTATTTGATGGTACTGATACTGGTTTTATGCAGTGGATGAAAGATTTCGAGGTCTTTCAAGCAGAGATACAGTCTGATAACTCGTACACGTCGACCTTAGCTAACAGCCTCTCTCTTTCGCTGTACGAGTTCTACCGGAATATAAGATCTGCTGGTGTTTCTGCAATCACTGGAGCTGGAATGGATGATTTCTTTAAAGCCATTGAAGCAAATGCTGAGGAATACATGGAAACTTACAAGTAATCATACACTCTTCTCTTTGACTACCATCTGTCAGCAAGTTTCATGCTTATGATTTGAGTGTTTTTGTTCTTCAGAGCTGATCTTGACAAGAGAAAGGCGGAGAAGGAACAGTTGGAAGAAGAGAGAAGGGGAAAGGAAATGGAGAAACTAAGAAAGGATATGGAGAGTTCTAAGGGAGGGACTGTGGTTCTAAACACTGGTTTGAAAGATAGAGATGGAGCCGAGAAGATGATGCTAGAGAAGGATGATGATGAGGACTTTCAAATAGAAGAAGACAGTGATGGTGCCATAGATGAGGATGATGGAGACGAAGAGATGAAGATTTAAGACTCAAAAAACCAAAATCTTTCAGCATGATCAAGTTTGCTTTAACTGGTTTTGTTTGAGTCACAGTTGTGTAGTTAAACAAGGAACTGGATCTCTTTGTGAGATATTGCCTAATGATCTAATGGATGACTACTATAAACTTGAATTTTTAGAGATTTTGTACAAAATATGCGTTCATATATGCACAAAGGGGTAAACACATAAATGTTAAGTCGGACAAGGGAAAAAACTAACAAAAAATTCCACATTATCCACAATCAAGAGTCAATGAATGTGTACACTATGGTGCCCTTAACTTAAACTGTGCTGTGTGGAGGATGAAGACTCAGTCTTGGTGGATTTCATCAAAAGGGGCAGGAGCAAACCTCACATCTTCAGGCCGTGCAATCACCACAGGCTCATCGGCGAATAGGGCTTTGAGGAAAGATGGGGTTTTCAAGGGACGTCTATCCGTCATTCGTGGATACACAAAGGCCAAGAAGTAATAAGCGTGACCTGCTATCATTCCCTGCATATAGGACAAAGCTTAAGAGTAAGGATGAGGGTAAGGAGGGAAGAAGAAATGGATGGAATCGAGGCAAGAAAGTGCTTACCAGTAAATCACCCCAGGGACTTGCACCAACAAGGACGGAGAATCCAAGAAGCACCTGCATTTTCAGAACTTAGCGTAAGATATGATTCAAACTATCTCTCTGGTTAGAGCAGTACAAGAAGAAAGTGAAAAAGTTCAACTCACCCATGGTAAATACGCTGCAGTAAAAGTGAAAAGGCCAAGGAAACTCATGTGGACGTAAGGGTTCTGTTTGCTCCATACATAAACCTGCAGTATAGATGAAACACGTCAAAAGAAATGATCCTGAGCTGGATTTTTAAACCATTATAGAATAGACTTGGAGAAGTTACCATCATGAAAGTCAAAGAGTTGCTGAGGAAAATGATTTGGGAGAGTGAGACAGACAAATAAGGTATGGTTCCGCCAATGAGAACAATACCGGTTAAAACAGTTGCACCGAACAAGAGCATGTAAAGAAAATCAGCAGTCTTTCCCCTAAAGGAGTTTTCTTCAAGGAGCTTGCAGTATCTAGCTAGAAAAAACATATGGAACAAGAAGTCCAAATCTGCCAAAGAAGATTGATAGTTCAGAAAATAAAGATTGATAGTTCAGAAAATAAGTCAAAAGTTTATTTATAAAGATAAATTACAAAGGAAATGAATCCATACAAGTCATAGCTTAGAAACAAGCCGGGAAATTGCCTATTTTGACCCTAACAATTCTGATTTTGTCTTAACTTGATTAACAAAACATTATTCAACTCATAGGCTAAAACTTGATCACATTATTAAGACAAGTGTGATCATATACATTATTAAATTGTGAAAGATTAAAACTTTAAAAAAGTAATAGACTTCAGCTACCAATTTCATTTGAAAAGCAAATAAAAAAAATTAGTCTAAAGCATACAAATAAAACAATGTAAGATCCAACACAAGAGATAAATAAATTACCCATATTACGGAAATAAAGAAAATTTGTAACGAGGCGCCATAACTGATACTGCTTCACCACAAGGGTTGGATTCAGGTACAGATTATACGGTGATATTATCTGCCAAAACAATTTAAACCTAGATTTCAATCCCAATCAATTACATTTTCATCAAGAAAGGTGGGATCAATTCGATTCCAGAGGATAAAAACTTAATCAGATACCTCGAGGGAACATCCGACGGTGGTGACAACAGCCGCCGTGAGATACGACCTTGTTATAATCGGCATCTGCTTATACCATTCTTCCACCGCCTGAGCCATAATTTGAGAAACAGATAATCAAAATACCTAATTGAGATTGGATTCAAAAACCAGCGCGATTAAAGTTTTTTCTTTTTCTTTCCCGCACGGATGATGAATGTGGAGAAGAACAAATAAAAAAAACTTGGTATTTATCCGTCTGAAGTGACAACAGTTCCACGAATAAGAGAGCGCGTGGCTTACACGGACCAATCATGAGTACTTTGCTGACGCTACGTTCTACGAGGCAAAAGACAAATAGTAAAACGTCTCGCTGTTTTTCATCTTCGTAAAACGGCATGATGTTGGCACTGAATAACATAAAGCAGCGAGATAAGCAGCGAGAATAACATAAAGCAGCGAGATAAATAGTAAAACGTCTCGCTGTTTTTCTATCTTCGTCAATGGATCATCTATTGTTTAAATCCAATTATTAATAGTCCAATAAAAGTTTCTGGTAGGCCCAAAATTTAAAGGGAAATTTGCCAATATGGAACTAAATCTCTAAAGTATTGTCCCCTTAGAACTAAATTCTCTAACCTTGTCCGTATAGAATTAATTCTTGTCCCCTTAGAACTAATACTTTGTGAATCTACTATTTTGTCCTTTTCTTTATAATATAGTTAATAAAATTTTAAAAACTATATGAATTAAAAAGGAAATACTTAATTAAATAAAAATAGGGCAATTTTTTCCCAACTCTCCATCTCGTTCTCTCCGACTCTCTTTCCCAATCGAGAGACGATTTCTTTCTCGCCGGCGACACCTTCCGCCTCTGAGATTCTTGGTTCGTCGGAGAGCTTCAACGAGGAGACACATCGCTTCTCCCTCCTCCTTCTTGCGTATTTCCTCTGTTAGTGCCACCGGTTAGATTGTCGTTCTTATCTCCGCCGCCGCCGACCATCGAAGCTGCTCAAGCTCGGGAGTAGCTTCTCCTCCCCGATTAAGGACGATTAGTTTCACAGTTGTTTTCTTTTGCTCTTCCTTCATCTCGGTTCTGACAATTTGAAGGTTAGGCTTTGAAATCCCCTTTACGATTTTGCTTTTTTTTGTTTGTTCTTTATGTTTATTTGCATGTACTACAAATTGTACTAGATAGAGAGTTAGTTTAAAACACAAATCAAAACAAGTTTATGGTTTTCAGAGGCGGAATGTGGTTGAGTGGGGTGTGAGATTGGCTTGTTGTTGAGGTGATTTTGAGCTCTAGTTTGTTTGGTATCGGCTTTACTAAGGTTTAGAATTCATAATAGACTTGAAAAAGCTAATGACTTTGACATGCTTTAGACATCGATTTTACATACTTGTTTTGGGATCGAGTTTGTTATTTGAATTGAATTTGTCGATAGTGTGTAGTCTTTTGTTATTCATTTGGTGCGTAGCTTTGACTCTGTTTTATTTTAGAGGAAAACACTTTTGCTAGTTGATTATATTTTGTTTTGATTTGTGTTTTTAACTAGTTTTGAATTGTAAAAAACTAGTTAAATGTGAGATGGTTATATTTGGTTCGCTGTTAACTTATGGAATCCATGTTTTTTAGGAATGGCTCACCAGTTTCCTAAACGCATTCTTCAAGAAGGTGCTGAGACGTAAATGGATAAGATTAACAACACATGTAGAAGGACGCTTCTGAAGGCGGTAAAGGTGGCTCTGAAAGATGAGTATGAGGAAGTTTTGAAAGACCCTGTCTTCGGGCCTCTTCTGGCGATCATAGAGAACAACCTCATCTACTCAGGGAAGATTATTCACAGCTTCATGTGCAAGCAGCTCAGGGTTTCCAAGCTTCACGAGCTGTGGTTTATTTTTGCGAAGAGGCCTCTTAGGTTTTCTATGCAAGAATTTTATGCTGTGACTGGATTGAAGTACAAAGAGGAACCCGACGTAGACTTCATTAACTGGAAGAATGATAAGGGGTTCTGGGCTAATGCGCTGAAGACCAATGCGAAGATCAACTTATATACTATAAGGGATGAGCTCCTTAAGGTGTGTAACGAGTGGTCGTATGTGGACAGAGTGAGGTTAGTGTATCTGTCCATTATACAATCATTCCTCATGGCTAAGGATTGGAAAGTGTATATCCCTCAAGAATACATCCGCTTGGTGATGGATTTTGAGAAATTGAGGATGTATCCTTGGGGTCTTCGCGCTTATGATGAGCTGATTGCATCAATACTCAGAGCAAGAGAAGATGTGCATACGAAGAACAGCTACGTGTTGGATGGATTCTCATATGCGTTTCAGATATGGATTATGGAGGCAATTCCAGACATTGGTTCTATGGTGGGTAAAAAAATAAAAAAAAACGTGAAGAAAATGAGATGTAGGAATTGGAAAGGTAGTGGTAAAGTATCCTACCAAGATATCACCAGCCTAGAGTCCCACTTTGATAAGGTAACTGATATTTCTTCTTTAAATATTGAGTTCAATAAATGTTCAATGTAAGCTTAGTGTTTTGTTTGTTCTTGCAGGGAGAGCTGTTCACATTTATATCATCTACTGGTGATTTCGATGTGATTGCTGATACTGAGTTCCTTAGGGAAGATGAAAAGAAGGACGAAAGAGTTGGTCGTATTGTTGAATTGATCAATGCGAAACAAGACTGGACGCATTTCGATTGGGAAGTTGAGTCTTTGCCTGCACATATGGACCTTTCTGATTCAGAACAAGATGAACCGGCTGATGTTGCAGAAGAACCGTCAGAACAAGAGGAAGCGACTGTAGTTGCAGGGGAACCGGCTGTTACTGCGAAAAGAGGCAAGCGCAAGCTAATTGATCCTGGTGCCGAGTCTCGAAAGAAACAACTGCTTTGTCAACGTGCGGCTGAACACAACAGTGGTGTCTCTAGTGAAATGAAGACCTTCATTGAAGGTTTGTTCACCGCTTCTTTCAACTCTTTTAAGGAAGTGGTGCAGAAGGACATACATGAGCGTTTTGACAACGTTGCCAATGAGGTGTCTCAACTCAAGGAACAAGTCTCTCAGCTTAAGGGTCTATCGGAAACAGTGGGAAAAGGCAACACATCCGAGATTCTCTCTCCTTCAGCAACAATTGGAAAAGACCAAGGACCATCATCTCATAGTACGGGTCCTCCCGCAGGAAAGGGAAAAGGCAAGGCATCTGCAAATGTGGATCCTCCTCCGGTTCGTCGTAGCCCTCGGCCAGTAAGAGAGGTAACCAAAAAATGAAGCTCTGTGTATTTTGCTATGTCGACTCTTTTGATGTAATGTCCTTGTATTGTAATATGTAATATATCGGCTTGTATGAACTAATGATGATGACTTGTGGGATTGACTATTTTGTAATGTACTTTTCTATATTTTGCTATGGACTGTCTTTTTAGTATTAATGTTATGCTCGTTTTTATTAACAGGATGTTCAAACTGATGAAAATGAAATGATGGATTTTTTGAAGAATTTGACCAAATCAGCGAGATGTGTAGATAAGGGGACCCAAGACTCTTTACAAGAAGCCATGGGAAACCTTTCTCAAGCATCTCATGTTAAAGTTTTGATCCTTCACAACATCTGGATGGTGATGAACCAGCTGACTTTGCCACTCCACTGTCTTCGTTTAAGCCTGCGGATTGGAGACCACCTACTCTGAAAGACGTGGACTCACTTGAGGACCGGATACATGATCCCGATTACTCACTAGTGTTTGTCCCTGAGGCATCATGGGGCAAACTTGTTGACTGGACCAAAACTTTCAAGTAAGTTGATATTTTTAAATTTTTTTAACAATTCTACCATTTTGATACTGAATTTTGTAATGCAGAGAACTAAAAATTGGACCATCTATGCTCACAAATGAGTTAGTAACTCGTGTCGTCGGACCTTCAGAGTGGCTCCTGAATAAGGTCAGTTATTACCTTGTTCCTTTTTATTTTGTGTACACAAACTTACAGTCTTTTATCAAATTATGCAGGAAATTGATGGTATGATGTGGTTATTCACTGAGAGGACTTCCTTGCGGCGATGGTTTCCAAATAAAGTAGCCTTCATGACATGCTTGTTCAGTAATCAAATTACGAACTCTTACAACGAGTATAAGAAGGACAAGAAGAAATTCAAAGTGGGCGGACTGCTACAACAGTACGGCATTGGCGAACTTCCAGCACACGGACGAACAAGACTAATGTGGGATCTTGATGTTAACCGCATGTATGTCCCCCTAAATGTTGGTAAGCACTGGATCTCTATGTGCGTCAACTTTGTTACTCGGTCGATAGAGGTCTTTGACTGTGAGGGACTGAGACACCCCGGTGCAGTGGAGCCATTTGCAGTTCTCATCCCTAGAATTGTCAAAGCCATTCAGTCTTCTAAGAGTCGACAGTATCAAGTCAAGCAGTATACCGTCTCCTACGTCTCAATGCCCTTCTTATTGAACAAAAGTAGCAGTGACTGTGGAGTATATGCCTTGAAGCACATTGAATGCCATCTTCTAGGCTTGGACTTTTCCCTGGTGAATGACAACAACATTCGTGAAGCGCGGCAGAAGATTGCTTATGACCTATGGGAAGCTGCTATTGATCCTGTCCTTATTGAAAGGATGGCAAAATTCACTCCCCCGAAGACAATTTCAAGTGCTCTAGTGGAACTTGAATAAAATTCTTTCTGTTATGACTTGTGTAGGAAGTATATTGTTATTTGGTGATTTTATTTGACTCTTTTAGTTACCATTTTACTCCTTTAGTTACTACCTTATTTCACTGTTTTATTTGACTCTTGAAGTTGCTTTCTCTTTACTTTTTAGGTGACAATATGAAACCCTATCTATTCCCTAAATGATTGATATGCGCTGTCCTAATTCTTATCAAAACATAACCGAAATCTAAACCTATCTATACCCTAAATGGCATTAAAGTAGGAAAAACTATATTAAACCTTATACCTTAAATGACACTAAAGAAGACAAACGATTTCAAACCCTATACCCTAAATGACACTAAGGAAGACAAACGATTTCATTAGTAATCTGCAAAATTCATAATAATCAAAACAAATCTTTATAATGAAAACACATACAAGTTGACCATATGTGCCCATCCGATTAGAAACATTGTAAACCCTAATTATATTGCTTATATAAGATCATAAAGCGGCCACAAACACTACATCTTGCGGTGTTTTTTTCTCCTACTTGTTCTTAAAAAATCTCTCCTCAAAAGAGAATGACGAATACGAAATACCATGGAGCGATCCCTACCAGATGCTGGTGTGGAAAGAAGATTGTCACTTATGTTTCAAAAACGGAAGAGAACCCATACAGACGATTCTTCAGATGTGAGATTGGTTTACAGGTAAATCTGATAATTCATTACTTCATATTCTTCTATATGTCAATTGATTTGTTTTGTGTTTTGAAACAGAGAAAAAAAGAAAATCATCTTTTTAAGTGGGTGGACGAGCTCTGCTTGATGAGATTGAAAGGATGTCTGAGCATCAGGCGAGAGTTGCTGAGGAAATTGAAGATCTGAGAATTTCCATGAAGAAGACAGTGCAGGAAGAAGTTATGAACCATAAGCATTCGCTTGATGTAGGTTGCGTAGGAACCCTTTTCAGTTTGTTATGTCTCTGGTCCAAATGTGATTGATATTGTAATGGTTCTCTGATTCAAGTTACATTTTCAAATATTGAACCAATCTGATTTCCAGTTTTATTGTCGTGTTATGAACAACGTTATCAATAAAAACCTAATTTTCATAGTCCCTGAAACATAGTATCCAAAAAAACGTGAAACATAACTTGTATAAATCAAGATGAACAAAGCTGAAACATAACTTTGATAGTCTCTGAAACATAACTTGCATAAATCAAGATGAATAAAGCTTGCGTAAACAGAACTTGCATAAAGTCTGAAACATAGTAACCAAAAAAAAACCGGAAACATAACTTGCATAAATCAACATAAACAAAGCTTGCATGAAACGAACTGAGTATCCTATATTGCTCGATCACATGTTCTCCTATCGTGCCCTCGAATCCCACATCGGCTACATTTGCGACCTTTAGAGCCTTGATTTCCTTGTGACGAACGGATCTTATCTTCGGCTGTCTCGTATCTGCGTTTCTTTCTTCTACCTGCAGCTCGTCTAGACTCTGGAGGAAGGACTTTCGTCTGCTCCACATGAGATGGAACAGTCCAAGCATCTTCAGGGACACCAATAGGATTTATGCTTTCTTCATAAGCCGTGCGCCATGACGCAGTAGTGTATATGTCGTCTGTGAGTGTGTGTGCTTGTATTCCAACACTGAAGCCTGCTTTTATGGCGTGCCTGCATGGGATTTTCATCAGATCAAACTTCCCACAAGAACACGTGCGTCTGACCAAGTCAACCATGCAGTCAAAAGTGTCACCTTGAACCAAAAACCTGTCATCGCTAATCGGGAAGACCTTAAACTTTTTACCCTTCTCAATCCTTCTGTCTATCTTCTTCTCCACAGCAATGGTCAGTGGCTTCGAGTGCTTAGAACTTAAAGTTCTACGTTGGAAAAACCATCGAGTCATCATTTCCCTAATGCTGTCCATTAGAGGTATTACTGGAAACTCTCTAGGCGTACGCAAAGCAGAATTTATCGACTCCGCAGGGTTAGTAGTGTTGATATCATACCTGTAACCCGGGAATTGACAACGAGCCCACTTCCTCACATCGGCTTCTATTAGATAATTTCCAATTTCAGGACTAATAGAGTAAATAGCAGTGAACAGCTTACAAAAATCAGCAGCTCGATAAGCTTTAGAAGCCTTTGCAACCAAACCAGTCACACCTTTCCCACTAAAATATGTTACGACATTATTCAGCAAGTGGTGAATGCAAATTCCGTGATGAGCTTGCGGGTACACGTTAGCAATAGCTTTAGCAATCGAGGAATTCCTATCAGACACAAAGCTAAACTATGCTCGTCAGCAATGACCGCATTAAGTTGTCTCATAAACCAGTTCCACGCAAGGTCATTCTCTGAGTCGACAACTTCAAATGCAATAGGATATAAATTAGAGTTTCCATCTAATGCAGTAGCAACCAGTAATACCCCTTTGTATTTGCTCTTCAAGAACGTCCCATCCACAACAATAACTTTCCGAATTGCAACATAGAAACCGCGAAGACTCTGACCAAAGGAGATGAAGAGGAATCTGAATCGCCCTTCAGAATCCCTTTCATAAGACGTGTGTGACCCTGGATTAGCTTCCCTCATCATGTGCAAGTATTTGGGAATTTTTTCATAGCCTTCCTCTGGAAGGCCTTTCACTTTGTTGATTGCATACTCACGTGCATCCCATGCCAAAGAATAGGATATCTCAAGTCCATGTTCTGAACGCATATACTGGACTATATCATTAGATCTCGGCCCTTCTTTAGCAGTTTCATACATATGCATAACCAGAGTACCAATTGTTTTTGCTGAAGCTGTCCGAACAGAACCCTTCCTTTTGGATGCAGCACATGAATGATGAGGTACATACTTTTTGATGATAAAATAAGATGAACCAGGTAACCCCTCTGCACGAACACGCCAGCTGCAATCATCATCTGCGCAACGAATGTACCACATTTTTTTATCCGACTTGACAAGCTTATAGTCGAAATTATGTTTCATTGCACATATTTCGAATGCTGCCTTCAAAAGCGTTTTCGAAATAAAATGTTGACCCTCCTTCACAAAATCCACCAAAGAAAATCGCACATCATTTCCATTGGTCTTCTCTTTGTCACACCATTCAACCTCTTCTTGTGAATCCATAGTTTAGATAGGAAAAAATTAGAGAAGAAGAAAAAAAAAAGAAATCGTGAGACAACGATGAAGAAGACCACAATTTAGGAAAAATAACAATTAAAAAAGGAAAACAAAATATTTAAAAGATTTAGAGAATATTTCATAACCGTTTTTACCAAGATTTCCGGATTTAGTTTACTAACCGTTATAGAACTTGCATTCTACCAATTTAGAAAATAGAATAATAAATAGGATGTTATATACTACTATAGTAGATACAAAGACATGTTGTAGATTGTATTTTCTTGCGTGGTTTATAATAAGGAAGGATTTAGATTTTATTTTCTAGCGCGGTTGATGAGATGACATTGTTTAGTGTTTTAAATCTACCAGAAATATAGAGCATAGAGGAAATCGTGAACTTCATATTCTGCCTTACTAGTTGTATATGTTTCCGTTATAATATGCAGCCTACATGCCTTAGAACATTGTGTTTCTTTCAGATTACGTATTCTAAACCGCCGTAGATGGCAGATATGGTTAACTAGCACATTTAGCCAATTTTTCAAATTATTATGTAAACATCTTTTGATGTCAAAAATATTTTTCTCACATGTACATGCTTATCTATATTAAGTTAACTATTTTTCCATATTTTTTTCCTTTGTAAAAAAAATCTTATGAATTTTTATATACAAAAAGGGTAGTCACTGTCCAAATGTGTGAAAAGTTAATTTAGTTCTAAGGGGACAATACTTTAGAGATTTAGTTCCATATTGGCAAATTTCCCAAATTTAAATGATAAGATTAAAAATTAAATGTAACATGACTTTCGAAGAATATGTCCATTAGGTCTATTTTTTATTGACATCGATTTCAATGACACCTCATATATTGATTTTTCCAATCTTATTCATCAGGTCTTGGTGTATCAGCAGGACATTCGTAATTTGATAGATGATGATTAGTTTGTGGGAGGTCCGAAATCTCTCTGGAAATTTTCCAAGCGAAGTCGTTCGTTTAGGGAATGCTTAAGGGTGATTTTTGTCTGACGGATCACTCATTCTGGGGGACATACTATAGGGGAGAAGTGTGTTTAAATTTTGGTTATTCTTTATCAGTTCGTGCGTTGTGTTTTTCTCCTGCTTATGTCTTGCATCCTGAGTTTGGTTTATATGTCATGAATTTTTTTGGGTTTCAGTTTTATGTAGTTTGACCAATGCATGGCTGAAGTATTTCGTTTACTGATGATGTTGATTAGTGCTAATGTGCATATGTAGTTGCAGTTAGTTTGGACTAAGTTTGATTTCTGTGTAGGTTCAAAAATGAGGTGACTCGCGCAGACAAAAAGGGAAATATTTTAGACTCAAGGATTTGACCAAAGTAAATAACGGTTTGGATGGTTGAAGATAAGTTTATTAGTTTCGGGTGAACCATCAAGGACCTGGATCCGGTTTGGTAACTCAAAGTACCAAAGATCGCAATCTTCGCAGTTATTATGGTTAGTGGAACATATGGAAGGAAGATAAAAGAAAAGATTCTGGAAATGATTGATATAAAATGTGCACTAACCTAAAAAAAGAGTGGTGACAGCGAGAGATAGAGTCAGGAGACTAGGGTATTAAGGTTTTGGTTTTTACTAACTGTAAGGGCAGCAATTAGGGTTATCCTTCTTACGTTTGGGTAGTTAGGGATTGATCAATTGTTATACACGGGTGTGTGTAGTCACAAAAATCTAATTAATCAATGTTGTCACAAAAATCTAATTAAACAAGACTCTGAAGTTTGTTTAAGCGATTCCTAATAAAACGTATTTTGAGGAAACTGTGTGTATTTGGCTAGATTCTCATATTGCCACTATTCTAGGTATTCCAATAGCTATCGGGAAGAGAAAAAGACCGTCTTAAAGAGATATGATTGGCCGGAAAACAGAAAATAGAAGAAAAAAAAAGAAATATTTTTTTTCACGATTTTTCTGTGAAAATAAATGTTGGAAAGGCAGACCATGATAGAATAATTTTCTGTAAGAGAGAGAATAGTGTTTTATTAATTCTAACTATAATTCTAAAAAAAAAATAACTATAGTTTTTTTTTCTCATCTTCTTTTTTTTTTCCATTGAAATTGTCCATGCAGGACTACCAACCAACCATGTTTTTTTTAAAAAGTACAAACTTAAGTAATAAAGCAATACGTGCCAGTAGGCATTTGAAAACCCAAACAGAAGGGTAAGAAAAAGAACCAGAGTTCATCAAACTCGAAGACTTCATGCTGCTTCGAGAGAACCAAGATAGAGATTATTATACCACAACTGATGCTTCCATATTGATACGAGCATCGAGCCATTCCGGGCCATTCCTTGCCAAATAAGATTGCTGCCATTGGACCTGCAAGGCACTCTCTGCAATGTTTTGAGCAATTGTGTTACACCCGTCATTGATGCGAACCACTCGATAAGTTTCAAACCGATCCAGAGCTCTCCGAAATCTCTTCCAAAGTGAGTTTAGGCTCCATGGAAGGGATGCCTGAGAAAAGTTCTTCTGAGCTTGGGGAGAAGAAGTTTCAAGAATGATTCTCCTCACCTGAATGTCATTCAGAGCTTCTGTTGTCCACACCATGCCGATCATAGTAGCTTCCACCAGAGACCGAATTCCGACAAAGGAACATCGACTATGAAATAAAGCTTCCCCAAAAGAATCTCTAACAATCCAAGCTGCACCGACATTACCAGTTTGTGCTTCCCACACCGTGCTCACGTTGCACTTAAAGTATCCCAGTGGTGGTTTCTCCCAAGCCTGTGATGTCTTCTCTTCCACTGTGATCTCAGGAGGGTCATCTGCATAGAAGTAGAGTAAATAACTATAGTTTACCAAGGCAAAAAGAATAAAACCAAGACGTATACATACTCGTATTATTACCAGTAAGAAGAAGAAGGATCTAGTATATAATAAGAGCTATATGCGTGAAATGACTCAAATAAATGTTTAGATGAAATATATATTGGAGATAATTTCAACTGATCGTCTAAAATCAATTTAACACTGCAAAAAACCCGTCTAAAGTTGCAAAACTTGTTATTTAAGCAATTTTAGTATCGGTATGCAAAATATAGTAAATTTTGAGTTTGAGGTTATTATTAAGCACCTTCGTTCTATAAGAGAAAAATCGATGATATTTGAAAGCATAAATTCCAACTTTGTTTTTTCTGTGACCATGCCAGTTATCTTAGTGGTTTATATTAATATTGTATTACCATTTGGTTTTAAGCATAAGTCTGTATTATTAACCAAAAAGATTTATCATTAGTGTCGGCAAGGGAAAGTTAAACCTAAAAATGTATTTAATATAGTAAGTTTTAAATTTAATTTAATTTAAATTTTAGTGACTACAAAAAAATATTTTTTTTTTAATTATACAGAAGTATCTTCACCTTCACCGAAGTGGATTCCGATTAGCCACATGTTAGCAGTCTACGTTTTCGGTCCATGTGTCGGTCTGCTGTCTCTCATAATACCGAAATTTTAATTTTTCAATGGCTGGGATTCGAACTCAAATAGTTTCACTTTCACCATATTGAGTTTTGCTGCCAAGTTAATCACTGTTGGACCATAAGCGCCAGTTAAAAAGTAAAAACTAATCAAAATTAATGTTTAGAATTTATGAGATTTGAGACAAGATAGACACTAACGACACAAAAATTTATTACCAAAGGATTACACAAACTTTAACTTGGTCACTCTTGTGTTTTGGTACAATACAGAAACTAGAGTAAAAAACTAAGAACAAGACTTGAATCTCAACACACGATAAATTACACTAATTAACTTCTCTACGCTGCTCTCTTGGGTTCCCTTAGTTGCTCTTTCTTCTTGCTCGGATCATCTGAATTCATCAATATTTATACCTGAAGCTATGACTTTCTAATCCCACATTTTTTTGTTCCATCTTGCATAAGTTGTTCGTTAAACGACTTGACTCGATTTTTTTATTCTCTTCTAGGAGAAGAATTGGTCCAAACAATAAATGGATATATATCGATTTATTAGGAGGAAGTTTCGGAAGAATTAAACTTAAGAGAAACACTGTTGACGCAGTGACGCTCATCGGTAGCCGTGGGGAATCCTTCTCCTTTGAAAACATGACCTAAATGTCCATCGCATTTTGCGCATGTGATCTCAACTCTTTTCCCATCTGGCTCCAGCTGATAGATATATAAGCAAATATATTTTTTGTTATCAACAGATCTAGCTTCTTTATACATATATATATATGCAACATAGATGCAGAATCATAAGACCGTATTAATTAATAAGTTACATACAGTTTGTATAATGGCACCGGGAATAGCGTCGAAGAAGGCAGGCCAACCACAACCAGAGTCGAACTTGGTGGTGGACTTATAAAGAGGAGTCGCACATCCAGCACACGCATAGGTTCCTTCCTCGAACAGTTTTGTATATTCTCCTTTGAATCGGGCTCTAAATCAAAATCATTACATTAACAGGAGGGACCGTCTCAGAAAAAAATAATACTTGGTAGTATTATTGAGCCGGACACCTAATTAATAACATGTTATAGCTAGTGACTATTTGTTCGTCTGATAAGTCTTGGATCAAAACTCAGACTAGTACCGAGACCACTAGAACATTATGGTAATCATAGTAGTTTTTAAAAAACATGCAATGAAAATATAACTTCAGCTAAAAATTTGTAGAGCTTGCTTACTCTGTTCCCTTTTCCCTGAGAACTCTAAATTGTTCAGGAGACAGAACCGCACGCCACTCCTCATCGTGTTTCTGAACAGATCCAGGTGATGGAGCCGCCGATGTTGCTGTCGTTGCCATGGTAAGAAGAGGCTTTTAAGGCGACAGAGAGATGGTCGTGTGTTCTGATGTCTTCTGAGAAAATGAAGAATTGATTTGTGAGTGAGTAGAAGAATATATACAGAAAATATTTTCTTATTCTTGGTCTAAAAGAGACTAGAATATTCCTAAAAATAAACAGCTAAGAAAAGATAACATAAAACAACTAGGTCACAGCTCATACGTATAGGTAGATAGATCTAACTGACAGAAAGGAACTAGAATATTAATTAAACTAGTTAAAATCAAAACTACTGTTCAAAATGCTAGGTGCACGCAGGCATAACTTGATCGAAGTCTTACCACTTTTTGATTTTCTGGTAAACAAACCACATTTAGCAAATGAACAGTAAGAAGATGAATAGTAATTTTGCATGATATACTATTACAAATTTATTCAAATTCATAGTAATTAATTTTGTTAACTACTTGATGTACTAGATAGATAATTCGTTTCTTTGCGTAGTTTAGAAATTGTGTTTGGATTCTCGTAGCTAGTTTAGTTAATTCATATATTTTATTCATGCAAAACATTAAACATTTGTAGACTTTAATCAGTAATATACAGTTGATCGCAGTTCTTGTTGCATGAATCACGTGAACGCTCCAATCATAATATAATACATTATTTTTCCTTTTATAGCTAGATAGATAATTAATTTTGTTTTTTACAACTCTAGATACACCATTATTTCTTCTGATTATACTGAACTCTGATTAATTAGTGACGTGGAAATAGTATAGAATAGCTGAATTCGAAGTTGCCCGTAATTTTGACGAAATTTTATGACTAGAGTTAACCGTAACAAATTTGTGACATATTACAAACGATTTTGCTTCTAAAGTTTTATGTCACATATTAGTAACTAGTTTGTCACAATATTGTGACGAATTGTGGCGTAACAATTTTTTTGTCACAATTAGTGACATAACTGTGACAAAACTATACTCCCTATGTTTCATAATACTTGTTGTTTTGTAATATTGCACAAAGATTAAGAAAATTACATTTTTCTAGAAAAATATTTTAAAGATATAATTTTAAAATTATTTAACTAATTATAAAAAAGACTGTAAAATCTAATTGGTTGAACAGTTTCTAATAAAGTTAAAGTTAACCTTAAAATTTCAAAACTTCTTTAAATCTCAAAACTTCGTGTAAATTAAAACAAAACAAATCTTTTAAAATATTATCTATATTGAAACAGAAAGAGTATTAAGTAACGACCGTGACATAATTGTGACTAAGTTTACGGTTGCAACTGTAACAAATTGGTGACTGGAAGACAGAGTTTCAATTGATACGATAGAGATGCTAAATTTTAGTAACTAATTGACGCGAACCGATGACAAAAAGTAATGTTGTGAATTGTAACTTATAAATATAGGAAATACATTATAAATTCTACTTATTTATGAATATTTTATTTAGATACAATTGTCTAGATAAAAAATGACCCAAATTAGCCACAAACCATAATAATATAAAATAAAATTCTTCTATACTTTCAGATATCTAACTCTAAAATTAGTTGAGCTGTAACTGTAGAAAATTTACTTTAAAATTTAGTGTGTAGAATTTTTTGATTTAGCTTTAAGAGATATAACTTTAAAATTTTCTACAGCCAAAAAGATAGAGCTTTAGAAAACATGATTTTTATAACTAGTTTTTTTTGTTTTTTGGCTGTAACTTTAATTTTTCTGTTGTAGTTTTAAAAACTAATATAAAACATGATTGGTGGTTTTTAAAACTGTAGATAAAAATTAAAATTAAAGTCATTTGTTACATCCCAACCAATCATTCTGTAACCCCATAGTTATAGAAATCTAAACTAATATTTTAATTATTATATATATGTTCAATACTAAAAATGCATTCACTACAAACAAACATATTCTATTATATACACGAGTAAACTACAAAATTCTTGTCCTTGCTATGCTTTACTAAATTTAAACATATTCTTATACAATTAGAAAAAAAAACAAAAATTGCAAATAGATAATTAATTTTAAATTGCAAACATGTAACTATTTTAGGTATTTCACTCTGCGCCTTACGCGGATTATCATATAGTGTTCTTTTTATTTTTGAACTTTTTAATATTTAGCTCTGTTTTCAGTATGCATGAACTTTTATTGTATATAATTCCATTTAATTACTTATAACGTCTAACATATTCTCGAGCTTATAAAAAGAATTCGGAACATATTTTTCTCTCTTTAATTTTGTTTTCTCTCATAAACAAAAGTTGCATACATGTTTTCTTTTGCTCCAGTGTTCGGTGCACTGACATTAAAAACGTCTCTCTTCTCCATTTCCTCTTTTGGCTTTTGCTCTCTATTTCTCTCTTCTTCCACTTGTCCACTCTGCCTTATGCTCTGGATCTCTCACGACCTTACTTCCCCGGTGTCATGCTCATGGGGCCCACTGCTAACAAGGGTCTCTTGCTTTTGGCATTCCGGCGTGGCTTTCTCGAATAATGTAAATCAGCCAGCCGGTTATTAGGGTTTGAGGTCGTTTATACCTCAGTTTTCAATCTTAGATCCTAATTTTGATTTATCCCGTTAGTTGTGGCTCCGGCGAGGTCGAGCGGTGGCGTTTGAGATACTCTTTTGCTTGGTGCATCGTCGGAGGAGTTTCATTATGTCATCTCTCAAAGAGTTTCGGCATTGGTCTTGCCGCGTCAGCGTGCCTCAAGGTCTGAATGGTCGATGGGTGTCGGTCTTCTTGTCTTGGAAATGGCGTGTGCATCTCTGGTGCTCGGCGGTGTCATAAAGTCGTCTATGGCTGTGGCTGCTTCTGCGTTCCATCTGCTTCGTCTTTACCTTCTCCGGTCACGCTGCACTTCCTCTGCTCTCCTTATGAATTGATATCGTGATTGGTTTAGTTTGGGTTTAATCTATCTTTGCCTTAGCTTGCGGTTTGTCTTCGTCTTGACTAGAATATTGTTGGGTCAGTCTTGATTCTTGTTCTCATAATGGGCACACAGCGAGGCTTCGACTTTCCATTTTTTCTATGCTTTGTTTGTGTCTTGGTGTATCCCTGTGTGAAACCCAGTATTCAATCACTAGATTGTGTCACTTGACTCCTCCAGTGGCTGTGTTTTGATCGACCTTGTGCTTGACAGAGCTGCATTAGTGATGTGTTGCTGTTGATTCTTCAGCTTGCTTTCTAGTGTCTTTTAGTTTTGTGTCGGGCGAGCTATTGCACGGATAAAGGTATGCACTGCTCTAGGAATTCATTGGGTTTGCTTCATGATGCTTTGTTGGTTTCTGCTGAGTTCTTGCTAAGGATTAATGTTATCAGTCTCTTTTGGGTTCGTGCTGAGAATCTCCGTGCTCAGAGCGTCGTCAGGAGACCATGGTTCGTAACAGTGGCGGACCCATCATTAGTTTTAAGGGGGTTCAATATATAGCTTAAGAAAAAAAACTGAACTGTAAAATGGGGTTTAGGAAGGATTGAACCCGGATTTATGGGGTGTCAACAAACGAAATTAACCATAAGAACTACTTATTTTCCATGACATTTAAGTCCAAATAAATATTTCTTAACATTTATGAGGTGTCATATGACCCCCCCCCCTCTTCCTTTAGTGGGTCCGCTACTGGTTCGTAACTAAAAGCATCTTCGTGAGGGTAGGGTTCGTGAAAAATGGTGTTGTTGGTTTTCTATCTGTTTTGCGGTTGTTAATTAGAAAGTATAGGATTTAATTGTTTACAATGTAAATCCTAATGATTTAGTTCTTTTAAGTATTTTTTCATCTTTTTGGTATTTAAACAAGAAAAAGAAACAATATGTAGTATCATTTTCATTAATGAATATCTATTATTTAGGAAAATAAGAAAAAAACTCTTAACTTCGTCATTTCAATTGATATTAGTCTAACATTAGTGTTAACTGTTATTATTAGGTTCCACATATTAGTTATTTTCGCTATATATCCCGCATACATGATCTTACCAACTGAAAGTATAATATTTTTATGGTAAAATCGGGTTTGCCAAACGTGTATGTGTCTCACCAATAGCTGTTTGGGTTGAAGGTTTGTTCTTTGGTGGCTTCTTTTGTTAAAGAATTGGTAAATGTGTTGGTTGCTCGTAGGCCTGCGATTTCGGGTATTCGGTTCGGTTCCGGGTAGGATCCGTTCGGTTCCGGGTCAATCGGTTAAATTGATTATGTACCACTTGGCTCATCTACGGTTCGGTTTCAGACCGGTTCCTAGCGGTTCCGGGTCGGATCGGTTATAAATTTTTTTACCCGTATTTTGATCCGAACCAACTGGGTATCATTCGGTTTCGGATAAATTGTATCCGACATCCAAATCAAAACCGAAGTTTTGGTTATATTGTACCCGGAATGCAAATCAAAACCGAAGTTTCGGTTATATTGTACCCAAAATGGAAATCAAAACTGAAACATACTCATATTATCCGAAACACTGTTTTGAAACACAGAAAACAGAACTGAAACAAACACACAAGTGACACAACACAAAGATAGTCTTCTTGAAACACAGAACTGAAACAAACATTGTTTTCTAAAACAGCCGAAAATGAGAATAAAATCAAACACAACAACACAAAGATAATCTTCTTGAACTTCAAAGGAGACAGCCACTCTTTAGTCAAGTCTATGCTTGTTCTTGGACGTTGAATTCAGGTTCATTGGCTACAAAATATAATAACATCAGTTTTGAAATTATACTTGAAGAAACCGTAATGAAAGAGTTCAAATCTAGTAAAGTTTACCTCTCATGAGATCATCTTCTAACTCCACAGCTTCAAGTAGTTGTTCTATAGTAGAAATGCCTTTCTTATTCATATGCTTCTCTGATTTCAACCATTGCTGTGTGCAAACCAACACCTCAACCATAAAGTGTGTCAAGCAGCTCCTGTATGTGTCTAGGACCCTCCCACTAGTGCTAAACGCACTCTCTGAGGCTACAGAGGATACTTGAACAGCAAGAATATCAGCAGCAACTCGAGACAAGGTTGGGAACTTCAGACTGTTTCTTCTCCACCATGACCGAACATCAAACTCGGTTCCAACCATAGTCTTTGTGATCTCGACTTTCTCTTTCAGATACAATTCTAAGTCATTACTAGAATCCTCTGTACCTGCTTCTTGTATAAGCTCCTCGTAGAAGTTATCCATTCTTTCATATCCAATACCATTACCAAGATCTCTTGACTCAAAAACTGCACCAGCATCTTGATCTTGAGTCTGAGAAGATGATCCTCCTTGCGATTGTGACCCACCTGACCCTCCACCACTTCTATTAGCCACAAGACTGTACTCATCATAAAGCCTCTTCAAGATCTCTAAAATTGATTCAGAAAGCAGAGTATACTCGATGCTCTCTTTACCATACAACTTCTCAAAGCAAAGGTTAGCAAAGTTCATCTTCTTTCTTGGGTCGAAGACAGTTGCAACTATCATGAGCTTATTCATTTGACAGCTCTTAGACTTACTCTTCTCAGCTTCATCTTCTTCCCAGAACGGATTCCAGTATTTCCTCAACTTCCCTATCATAGACAACACTTTGTACCTTAACGAATCATCAGGGCCTGGTGCACTGCTTATCTTACAAACATTCCTAGTGATGGTGACTATCTCATTGTAGATCTTGTGTGAAGTGATGGATTTCGAAGCTGAGAGTATCAAAGTAGAGTTGTAGAAGATCACAAGAAAGTGTATTAGTGTACCAACCTCTCAACCTCTTCCCAATCTGTTCTTGATGGTGGTCCAATCCTCTTTTTCCCATCTACGGTCTCCATGAAATAGTCATTGTATGGTTTGTCTCTCTCTCGTTCCTTTTGGCGCCGTTGCTACCCGGTGTTTCCATGTCCTCATCAGAAGAAAAGTCCTCATCCATTGGTTGATTGTCGTTGTCTTGTTGATGAGTGTCAGAAGAAGCCATCGGCAATAAATAACCAAACAATATAATGTCAATAATCAATCGAATTCAAGATTTATGAACAACAAAAGAACCAAACTTTCAGACAATAATAAGAACAAACAGTAAAGAACCAAACAAACAGTCGAATTCACAAACCAAAACTCAAAAAAAAAAATCGAATTCATAAACCAAAATTCAATCAGTTAAGATTAATAGCTAAGAAATGATACATGAACATAGAGAACAATTAAAAATAAATCGATTTTAAGATTAAGAACTAAGAAAAGATGCATACCTCTGATTGAATTCTCGATGATGCAGATGGTGGAGATGGGAAACAATCGTCGATTCTCTTTAAGGATTCCAGGTTTGTGGTCACATCTAACACGGTTTGCCCTTTTTGAAGAGTCATTGTCACGATTCTCGATCTCTAATGGGGGAAACGAATCGAAAAGTTAGGTTTTGGAACTGGGAATGAATGTGAAGAGACGACTCGGGTAAAGCATTGAGACACATGCGTGCTTTACAACGGTCCCTAATGAATAAATGATTCGGGTTGCTACCGGGTATCCGAAATCCGCCGGGTAAAAACCAGAACCGACCCAAAATCCATGGTTTAAAATAATTTTATCTATTGGTTCAATTTACCTATAACCAAACCTATCCGAACCGGTTCAATTTCGGTCTGTTCCGGTTCGGGTAATCGGATTCTATTAAATGTCGCAGGGCTAGTTGCTCGTATGGTTCCTAAGGGAATGGTTTTGTGAAATTTCAGCTCAATTCTAATAATTTAGGCATGTTTCCCTTTTTCACTCAATCATGTTTCGTGTTTCGGTTAGCTTCAATGTTCTTGAAGTTTATGTTTAATTTTCAATATGTTCTTAGCCTCCTTTTCAATCCTTTGTTTTCTTGAGTTTGTATCGTCAGTTTTAGTTCCACCGTTTATTTCTGGGTGGTAATTTATATTACGCCGGCTTGTGGCTCTGGAAAGAGGTCAGACATTTGCAGTTTTGTGTAAGAACTGATGCAAATTTATATTTAATCATAGATGACAAAAGTATAATAAATAGTACCTTATATAATAATCATAATAAATAAAAAGTACGAGATGTCCAGTGGTAGTGATAGCAAGTTGCAAAATCGAACTAAACTATTCTACTAAAGTAAAATAATATTGTACAAAAATATATTTAATATCTTCTTTATATTGCTGGAGGGTTTGTTTTTTTCTTTGTCTTTTTTTGAAGGGTTTGTTTAATTTCTTCAAATGATATTTTTACATTCTTAGAAAAAAAACCTAAATAATAGAACTATGTTGGCAGTTTGTTATGCGAATCTCCAACGTTAATAATAATTTGATTGATAGAAATACATACAATATTTATAAATCTGAGTAAAATATACAAAATTTTAAATTCTCTCGGATTATTATTTACAAATTTAGAGGTTTTTCTTCGGATTTGAGTCTTTGTATTTTTAACAAAGAAATCCATGCAAATCTATTCAAATCTATTATAAAATCAAATCTATTAGTAAATCCGTATAATTGAATAACACTTGATTTGAATTAGTAAATCATTAAACCAATAACACATGATTTCAATAAATATTTTAAAATCATAAAAATAATAACACTAAATTTAGTTTGATTTTTCAAATCTATCAAAATACACCAACCAATAACCCCCACTTAAAACTGCGTGGATGGGGAAAGAGGTGAGTGCTTGACTGTTTGTTATCAAATTGCCTCTTTTCTCGAGAGATGGTTAACAAGTTTGCATCTATCATCAACGTTTGGGTCCGAAACTAGGTTTATGGTTTGAAGACTCGAACTGTTAATAGCTTTGTGGAAAATATCTCAATTAGCACAATAAAAAATATTGTATGAAATTTCAGAAGTCCTGAAATTTATAATTTAAGTAAGATTTATATAAAATTTATTGATTTTAAAAATTGTGAAATTTGTTAAATTTAGAAAGAATTATAATTGTATATTGTGAAATTCTATGAAAATAAATTGGTATAATAATTCCAAGAATCTAAAGTATATAAGTAGTTTTCTCAAAATTTGTGTTATAAGTTAAATGGTGAAGAATATAATTCTTGATAACATAACTTTTAATAGATTTAAAGAATAATTTGTAAAATCTCAGTTTTTTGAATAACAAAATATTATGTATAGAATTACTAGATCATCAAATCAATAACTCTAGATTTTAATGAGATTGTAAAAATGTATAAACCAATAACATTAGATTTTAAAATTTATAACAATCATCATAATTGTAATTCCTACTAACACCTCCTAAGATAATCTTGAAGTTAGAATAAAATAAAATAAACCTCACTACATTTTTCCCTTAAGAATTATTAGCCTAGTTGAGTTATAACTATATGAAAATTTACATGTGAATATATTCTGTATTTCATATAAGTATAACTCTTAACTAGGCTAATAATTTTATAAAATAAATAAATGTGTAGTGGTCAGAAATATGCCAAAAGAGTGGTGGGAACTCGGAAATCACAAAAGAGTGATCCTGCCATTTTAGTATTAGAAAATTAACATGATACTCTTACGATAACGACAGACCATTTTAATAGTAGGAAATTAACATGATACTCTTACGATAACGACAAATTGTGTATGAGTTTGTGCCCTTTATTATTTTAGAAAGAATTGGTAAAATATTATGCATTCAACTTTATATTGTCCTCACCTGATTTCTGATGTATGCCAAAATGTTTAAGAGAATTGCTTTGATTATATAATCATTAAAGTGCTCTTATCTTTTCGGACACATATCCGTTAAAAATACTAGAGTTTTGCATGTTTGAACTGGAGTAGTAAAATGAAATATGACATATTTAAAAGTGATGTGTAATATCGTGCGAATGATGCCAAAGCACATACAAAAGTCATATAGTGATTACAAGGTTAGTAAACATGATTAATGAACCTTCAAAAAATTAATATACCGTCCATTGCACAGAATGGGATCCACATGCTGAGAGAGTGGACATATGAGGCATTAGTCGTAGTAAGCAGTTGGGGGAGTTACAAGTGGTATCAAAGCCATATTAGCCATCTCAGTTCTGACTCGAGAAACGTCTTGAGACCTGTTGTGGTATGCAACGGGGGCGTTGCACTCTGTGAGTGGAGGTTAATTGTAACACCTTTCTGATATATGTGAAAAAGCTTAAGAAAATTGATTTGTTTACCTATGTCATCAAAGTGCGCTTACTTTTTTCGGGTATACATCCGTTTAAAACTCCAGAGTCAAGCTGCTTGAGAAGGAGTAGTACAAGGATGGATGACCTATCGGGAACTAATTTGTGATATCGTTCAAATGAGGTCAAAGCATGGATAAATATTATGTGGTGATTGCAGGGTCACTAGACTTCCAAAATTTAATGCAACGCTCGTGGCACAGAATGAGACCCACGGACCAAGAGAGCTTACGTGGAAGACTCATTAGCTCTAGACAGTCGGCGCGTTACAATTTATAACCACGACTCTATGAATTATCTTTTCTATTTTATGTGTCATAACATGTTCTACCTTTTACCTTATGTTACGAGTACGGAATAATAAACTTCCCACCCTTTCTATAGTGCTCTGCTCTACGTAGAATACATATTATAGCCAAATCATGAAAATATAAATACTTCCATATTTCGGTTAGTATCTTTCCTAAATCTACATTAAATCTACAATAAATCTCTCACGGTATATTTTCTCTCACGATTTTTTTCTTCCACGATCTTTCTCTCCTTCGTTCTTTGTCCATGAAGAAGAGAGAGAGACAAAGAAAAGTTGTGATGCAAACAGATGGGTTTGATTATCTTAAAAGAAGCTGTCCATCTCTACTAACTGAGCTATTGAAGTGTTTGGCGAGGCTTAGGGAACACTCTGTAACTGCACCAGGACATCCAAAAAATATGTTTGCTGATGGTTGTGATGCCAATGGAAGAAAAGTGAAGCAACTGTTGCATTGATCAGAATTACGCTGTTGTTGTTCAAGAGCTTCGACTCATGTGGCTGCGCCACAGTTATTATACCATAACACAGATTCAACTACTTTTCCAGGCCTAGCTACTGCAACACCTGCTTCATTACAACAAAGGTAAATGTTCAGAAACACCATAAGTTCTGCATCTTAACTATATCAAACATAGAGTGCAAGAGACATTGGATAGTTTGAGGGACTTAGAAACTCTCCTATCAGCACCATGCAGTCGCTCTGTATCTCTGATGCTACACTTGGAGAGTCCATCAGTGAATTCTACTGAACTCTGTTGTGCCGCCGCATGGTTGTTATCAGAGTACAAAACAAAAGCCCTGCAAAACATAAGAGCATAGAGTCACTGTACTGTTTCCAAAAGAATCCCAAATCATCAAATGTTTACAGAAAGTGAACCATACCTATGTAACGATGCATGTTGCACCTCTCTAGAGGGTTATGAGAAGTACCATTCTTGAAATGTTCCTCGAGGTAGGCAAACTGTTTCTTGAAATGTTCCACCGCATTGCAGAATTAATTACATTCTTAACAACCATTGACGAGTAAACAAGAGAATATTTATGCTCGGAAAGTACCTAGGATACATAAAGTTCGGTGGCTTTGATCCATCCAAGTATTCTTTAAGCATCTTTGGGTGATACTCGAGAGACTCCCTATAAATAAATGAGCTCTCCCACATCCTCTTTTCTAATCCTCCGCCTCTCAAACTCGAATTCCAGCTTGGTGACGAGTTGACAAGAGAGCTCCCTTTCAACCTTAGCTAAATTCTTGAAGTACGGATCCGCAAGCGCCTGTGAAGCAAACACATAAAACCATAATTTTAGTTTGAATCCAACCCCACTTACAATGTAATACCTCTTCAGATGTAGGTATGTCCTTGGGTTCAAAAGACAACATCTTCTCTAGAAGACGAAGATCGAGAGGATCGGCATGTGGGAACTTATGTGAAAACGGAATATGCGATTAGAGACGAAAAAATCGAGGATTTCTGATGAAGAAACAAGAATTCTCACACTAAGTATGCGATTAGAGACGAAAAAATCGAGGATTTCGAGGTTTTTAAAAATATATTTTTGTACGATTTTAAACATTGGTTAAATCCGATCCGAACCGAACTCGGAAGGAACCGAACCGAACCCGATCCGATAATTAGTAAACCGAATGGTACTTATGAGCATAACACCGAAAATCCAAAAATCCGAATCACCCAGACCGAAACCGAACGGACGATCGAACGCCCAGGCCTACATATATATATCATAGTAAAACACATTGAATGACCATACAAATATTATTACTTATGAGAAAAAGACCATACAAATATTATTACTTATGTGATGACAAAAAATATATTATTACTTATGTTTCTAATATACATCAAAACTATTTTTGTTTATAAGCGGCAAAACGTGTCCAATATAGACAAAAAGACAAAAAAAAAAAAAAAATCTTATTGGGAAAATTGAATGTGTCTTATTTTACCGTTTTACTCGTTATTTTATCAGTGGTAGAATCAATTTCATAGCATGTTCGGTTCCCTTTTTTAAACTAATTCAGGGCAAATGGTCTTCTGTAAATAGACCATGCGTAAAATATTATCGGTATGTGAATGAATCAGCACAATTGGGGATATATCTCAAATTTTGTATTTTGTTCTTGTGATCATTTTGCGTTCCAAAAAGAAGTATTTGTGATCATTTAAACTAATATTTTTTATCAATTCATATTGTTGAATAGTCTGCCCTTGCGCGTAGGTCTTGAAATGATCTATTTAAAAGTTTTTTCATCTACCAAAAAAGCATAAAATGTAAATGTAATAAAATATATGTAATTACTAAATATAAAATAGAAGATTTTGTATATTAACATACTTTCATATATTTGTAGATGTACAATGTTAACGATATTTAATCATACATATGGACCAAATCGAATTACGTACCCAAACTGCATTTTGACTTTAATGTGACATGTGAGTTATTGAATGACTTTTTTGTTATAAAAGAAAGACGTTAGTGTAACATGTATGTGTCTATTATATGTCTAGGAGAGAGCCATGAGCACAAATTTACGCATAAATAGTATTAAATACTAAGATGTCTAAGAAACTTTTTTAATTTAATAGTTTGACTAAAGGTTCATTAATGATGTAATGCTAAAAAATTTAAGTTTTGAATATCAAAAAAGAAAAAAATATGCAAATTAATGTAAAAATGCTTAGAATAAATCTTCAGATTGCAAAGAGTACTCAAGCGTAGATCATTAGAGCTGCTCATTATAAGTGATAGACAAGAATAAGAAGCATTTTCATGTCTCGCAGAGAAATCTGAACTAAGACATCTCCTAAGTAGGTAATAGTAACTAAGACGACAAGATACAACATAAACATAGTTTTAATGGAGAAGTGAAAAGTTGGAAAATTCTGGTGTACCTCTTATCTTTCTAAAAAATGTATCTCCCAATTGTACTAACGATTAATCAGGTAACAGGTTTTATTCCACAAACGCTTGCTAAACTAAAATTCCATCAATTTTCATGAGAAATATTGAAGCAAATACATGCTCAATGACTCACTGTGAGTTCAATATATATACTTGTTTGCATCAAAAGAACATATTGTTCAATATATTGATCAACAAAAAAGTGTGCATCATCGTATCCATTAACAACATAGAAACATATTTAGCATTATGAGACACTCTCAATTCAATGAAACTACACAGATAACATAACTCTGTCAATCTGATGATCAAGCCAGATGATCAATCCGATGAACACATGCAGTATCATCAAACCGCCATTTCTCTTTCTTTTTCATATGTTTTTTTTGTCCGAGAAACTTTTTTTTATTTGCTAGCTTTTAATTAGTCTACTTTTTATTTTATATATTAATATAAAATGTATGAGAAACTCTATCGATGCTGAAGCCCTTCAAATTACTTTCTACACTATATGACCCCGGAAGGCATTTCTTTATATTATTTATTTTGCATGTTTAGGGGAAATCCCTTTAAAAAAACATATATCATTTTATTTTACAAATGTTTTCTGTTCTTCTGTATAAAATGTTGAGGATTATGAAAAAGATATAACGAAACTGGAAAACATTGCGTAATATTAAAGATTCCAACTTAAATTCACATGGAACCTGACAAAAGGAAAAAGAACATGGAAGAAAAAAGCAACGGCTGGTGAGAAAAGAGTCGTATTTCAAAAGTTGACGACAACGAGTCGTATTTAAAACAGAAGCATGAAGAGTTTGACCTTCATAAGCACACCAAAAAAGGATAATACAGTATCAATTTAATTGGTATTCCTCTTTCTCCAACCTTAAGCCATTGCGCAGAACGATCAGTCAGAACAAAAACTAGCAAGTGGGTTTGCTCGAAACTTTTTCTATGTTTTTTTGATAAAAACCTTTTCTATGTTTCATCGTTTCTTTTCGCCCATCGATTTCGATTCAGTTTTTTTTTTCAATATTTATTGATGAATTAAAATCCGCTAAGCCAATTAAATTCAGATTATTTTACTTAATTTCCCCCCTTTTTTCTTGGAATTTCGTAGTGTATCCGAGAGTTAAAGCAAAAGACAAAACTTTTAACTGCAACCAAAGTGGTTCTTGTCTGAACTCTAACTATCTCCAATCTCGTGCCTCTGGTAATTTCTGTCTGCCTTTTTTTCTCCTCTAAGTTTGACTTTCTATAAGTTTTTGAGCTAGATGATGAGGATTGACTAGGTTATCTACTTTAATGTTTAGAAACATTGACTTGGTTAGTTCTATTCGATAGATTTATTGATTCGGTAGTTTCATCCCTAGAAATTACCAAATCCAAACTATTCTTTTCCATCTGGACAGAGAATAAGCAAGAAGAAGATTTGCATATAATTGTGGCGAAGATTCCTAAGATTTACATTCCAAGTGTCCTCATGTCTGAAAGTCAATCCAAGGACATGAAAAAGCATATCAGAGGAGCTGAAATCGAACCGATACAAAAACCCAAAACCAGCCCGGTTTTACGCCCACGCGCTGTTGTATCAAGTCCTGGTATGTAATTGTAGAAAAGCATATCATTAGGCATGCAGTAGGCTTATTTACAAAAATAAACAATAATTAAACTTGATCAACAAGTTATTGCATATATACTATATGTTTTTCTGCACCAAATGCAGAAATAAAAGTTTTAAAATTTAAAGTATATTTAAGAATGAAATTTTATTATCTGTTTACAAAATTTAATTTTAAATTTTCGTTTAATTATATTTAAAAATTAATATAAAATAAATATTTTGGTATTTAAATTTAATAATATATATGTAAAAATTTAAAATTATAATCTTGGAAACAAAATTTATATATTTCTTTTGGTAAAAGTATATTAAATCAAATTCCATAATATTAAAAATTCTTAGGTATAATTATCAAAACGTAAAACTGAATAATATTTCTAAAATTTGTAGATATTAAAAAGAAACTAATATTGTTAGAACTAGAAAAGTACAATTTTTTTAAAAGCTGCATAATATATGGAGAAATTTCATGTTTACCACTTTTATGGTATCATTTTTCATCTTTACCGTCACTAAAGGGATGTTTTCAAAAATATATTCTTCATTAAGTGGCAAAAGACTTTTATACCCTTGTTCTCTATATATATAATAAATAATTATTTAATTAAATAAAAATAAAAAATAAAAAATCATTTACGTTTTTGAAGTATACTTTTTCAAATTCGAACTTTTTTATAATTTTTTTTTTGAATTTATTTTCCAAAAAATTGTATATATTTTTTCAAATTTTCATTTTGAAAATCGAAAATTATGTTTGGAACTATTTTTTTTATAGTTTTTAAGTATTTGTTTATATACTTATTAGAATCCTAAAACCCTACCATACCTCTCAACTCTAAACCCTATATCTAGATTAGTTAACCCTAGGAGTATACATGTCTTTTATATTTTATTAAAATGAGTGTAAAAGTGATTAGTGTAGACATGAAAACTGGTACTATGAATGTGGTATTTGTGGCAATTTCCCATAATATTTCGAAGATTTGTTTTACCAAAAAAAAAAAATATATATATATATATATATAGAAAATAGAATTAAATAATATTTCCAAAATTATAAACATATTTCTATTTTTACTATTATATTATTTATTGTTATATTAGTGATGATCTATGAGTTATTACCATATTTTAAACACTTACCGAAAATATAAATCATCATTAAATATTAATGTCCATATCATAATTAGGTTTAAGTTATGTCATCATTTTTTTCGAAATCAGTATAAAGTCTAAAGGATTATAAGAGTCTTACCATGTAGATAAATGCTAACTTTCATAGATAATTACAAGAAAATATACTCAAGGGATCTCCTAATAATTCTTTGTGTACATGGATATTTATTATACTCATGGACTCAATATGGGAAAAAATGACTTTTGCTTTGAAATTTTCTTCTTCAGATAATGATGCATTGATCGGAAGCATTAACAAAAGCGAAGAGAATAAAGCTAAGACGGGTTTAAAGAGTAACGGTCATGTCTCAAAAAGAGCTTCGCAGCGTAAGAATATTGATACGAATGTGAAGTTTTCGCATCGCCCAGTAGCTACGAAATCGGGAACCAGTTTGAAGGATCACAAATGATTAACTTGTTTATTGCTGATCTTATAGTTTCGTTCATGATTCCATAAATAATGGCCTCATGAGATGAAACTATATAAACCTTTTATCAAAAAAAAGAGATGAAACTATATATTTGGAAAAATGAATGGTATACCACTTATTCACGCTAGTTGTGATCTTCATCATTTCACGACATTTTCACTTCACATTTTTGACATTTTATTCCGGAATGTATAATGACAAAACATTGGCTGATTGTTCAATATAAATTTTATTATTTCCGTTATTTGTCTCCAAATCTAGTGCTCAATTCTATCTTACACTACTCGCGTCATTCTCGAACACAAAATCTCGGAGGGTTTATCGATCATCCTCTTATTCATCTTCTCTGTTTCTAGACTGTGCATTTGGTTCTAACACTTAAAACTTTAATAGGGATTAGCTGCTTCTTAGAGCCAACTGCTTCTTAGATCTATTTATGGGTGTGTTGACCAGATTTTAATTCCAAGCTTATTTATGTGATAAAAAGGTGAAGTTTTAACTGCAAAATATTCATAATTTCTCTCTATCTGATGGTTTGCTATATGATTTTCAATTATAGTATTGGTTCCTGAACAAGTATATACTGGTACTGGTATCAGTCTCCAATCCAAAAACTTGCTGCAACTAGTTTAATTTGAAGTTCAACAAGCTGCACCAAGAACTAGATATCACACCATCTACATCCTATGAGAAACTTCACCTATTGTTATGACTCAAATGCGGTATTTACACTCTCTTTTGTTTATTCTGGAAACCCACCAGTCTCCAAGCTGATCAATGATCATTCTCTGTGTTGTAGATGGGCATTATCCATGGTCAGTCCTAAAACTTTGGAGGTTATAAATAATTTAGTATTAAATTAATGAATTTTGTTCTCAGTAACTTGTAATCAATATAGTTTATGTATACCACTCTCTTAAAAATTGGATGTTTAAGACTAGTATTTCATCCGTCTGTCTCAATAACCGGCTGAGGCACGGCTTTTGATATAGCTCAAAATATGCGTTAAGCAGACAGTCACTTTGTATTCACTGTTAAGTAAGCCTCACAACTAGGTTAAAGAATGAATGAAATGGAGGTTGGATTTGGTCCCATTCTTTTCCCTAACTAACTTCATAAAACAAACTTTGCCATTGTATGCTGTTTGAGTGTTCACCAACATGATATTAGGCCTCAAACGTTTCAAAAGCAATTATGTGTTTGTGTTTACATGACCAATAGGGGATCAGAACATTAATATCATGTTTTCAGATCTAGCAAACTCGTTTAGATCTAATTCGAAAAGCTTCATTAAATGTAAATGAGAGTGTGAATACAAGTACTGAAATAGTAAATCAAAAGGAAAGATAGACCGAGTCTAATAACATTAAACCAATATATGTATTCTATGTATTACATGTAACAAACTTAGGATTTTTATTGATATATAAAACTGCACATAACGGTTAAGTAGCAATAAAAAGAGTATACTAGTAAAAAACAGACTTTGAAAAGCAAAGATTAAAAGGAAAAACAAAGCTTGTTTTAAGCAGCTCTGGCAAGAACGTGAAGACTTTGGGGAACATCAGAAGGATCAATGAAGAAACTTCTCCTTCGCAAAACCCTCTTTGGTACAATCACAGTCAACACACCGTCTTCATAATTAGCTGTTATTCCGATCATATCTATCGATTCCGGTAACCGGAATTTCCTCTTTAAACTTCTAACCGGCGATATCTCTGTCGTTTTCGTTCGTATGATTAAGTATATTGAATCTTCGATCTCCACTTTTATATCTTCTTTCCTCAAACCTAATTAAGAAAAAGAAAAACACAACACATGTGCAAAAATAATAAATATGCAAAGTTTGTAATGAATATACTGTAGGTTGTTATTACCAGGAAGATCAACAGAGAAAGTGTGAGAATCTGGAGACTGAGACCAACGGATACGATTCTGTTGAGGAGTTTGGTTGTCACTTAGAGACTGAGAAGATTGAACACATTCCCATAGTGTCGGTTGAATTGTCTGAGAGTCCATTTACTTTTCTTGTGAATTGGTTAGTTTTGAATTTTGGTTCCTATTTATACTAAATAGATGCCACCACTTGAACTAGTTGAGCAACTTGTTGTCTGCCTTGAAAAGTCGACCATAAAGGAAAATTAAATAAAAACACTGAAAAAACGATATTATTAGAAAGAGAGAAAAGCAATAGTTTGTCGACTGAAGTGAAGTGTGATTTTTTTATATATATTTTTGGAAAATAAATACTTGCTAAAATGCTTGTACTATGAAGTTTTGATAGGGCGCATTTGATTGGATAATAAAAGTATTAGAGTCACTGACCATTTGACCACTAACTTAATAACATGGTTTCTTAAAAATAATTATTTTAGTTTCTTTCTAGTATTATTTTAGTGGTTAGTATTACAACTTGTCAATAATAATTAAAATTTTGTTTTGCATTCAAATATTTTTTAGCCACTCATTTGGTTCAACCTCGCAAGTTGCAGATAGACTAGATATTTTATATATTTATTAAACTCAAAATTTTCAAAGACGGGAGGGTACAGAAGAAAGAAACTGCAGGACCCATCTCAGTGTTAATCTTACTCAAGTACCTCAATTTAACTGATTAATTTACACGCAATTTCTGTGGGGTTTAGTGGTTTATCAAATGTTTTTTTTTTAAATCAGTAGGAAGTTATAGATCAGTAAGCATGTGCTGGTGGGTTTTAGCCACTCTACCACATCTGCATCTTTTGAAAACGAGGTTTAAACTAGTGATACATGGGTTTTAAACACTAAACAAATTCGCCGTTAGCACAGAAGCTGTTTTTATATCTGTGATCTTCTTCTTTGTCACTAAACCTTGTTTTAAAAGGATAAAGTTCTAGGTCTAGAACATCATACCTTCGATTTCTTCAACATCATCGTGTTTAGTTATCTTATGCTTCATCCAACGTTATTTTTTGTGTAGCTCTCTATTCAGATAAAATTGAATTCTAGAAGAAGGCAGGGTATAATTTGACGGTCAAAACGGTTAAGCGTAGTGTTTTTTTTTCCTTTGAAAAAAGATTAGAGTGTTTTAAAAAAATGGTTTGTGGGACTAACCTTAAACTTAAAAGAAACAAGTGTTTTTATAACCAGAAGAAGAAATACAAACACTGAAGTCTGAAAATACAAAGTACTGAAAACAAAAGAGAGCAGAAATATATTGGAGAGTCTGAAATATAAAACAACCGAATAGAAAGAGGTTTTAAACTACTGCACTAACAGTCGACCTTTTCCTTTCCTTTTAACAACTTCTCTATAAAGCCATTCCTAGGCACAGAGCTTTCAGGATCTATCTCCATTGCGGTGCCATTTTGTTGTTGTCTCCCCTCCATATTGTCTTGTTCCCAAGTTCTAGCTGAAGCTCCTGCGGTACTTCCTTTACCGGATGAACCAGTTCCTCCGCCATTAGATCAAACCCACGAGCCTCACCAGGAGAATTCTGATGCTCGTTGGTCTCTTTCCGTGCCAAGAAAAGGTTCTGTTGAGGAGTCACTATGGTCGTTTCTGGAGTTTGAGAAAACTCCACCAAACGAGTAGCAGCAGCTTCTCTTTCTTCCATAACTTCCTTGGGGTCCTCTCCATTTATTCCATGTGGCAGTAGAATCAAAGCTCTAGCACATTCAGTCTCCAAGTCAGTGACAGCATCTTTCATTGTCTGATCGTTAGGAGGACAAGATTGATCACGATATTCAGTCTGATTCTTGATCTCTTCTCTTACGATCATTTTGACATGAGGAGCCACGTCGTTTTCTGGAGTCACAGGAACGACTTTCCCCCGTGAGAACACAAAACCTCGCAGTCTCGTGTCACTGTCTTTCACCTTAACATTGATGATGAACCCCGCCTCGCAAGATCTTTCGACCACACCAGACACCGTCTTACCAACCAGATTAACATCCTCCTTTGGACTCCCTGGAGATCTTTTTTGTCGAGCCATGGTTGCATCTTTACGTGGACGGCCTCTCTTTCGCTTCGCCGAGAGATGATTAGCAACAGGAGGAGGTGAGATTGTGGAGGCTAGGTTAAACGGATTCATTCTACAGAGCACAACAAATACAAGAACATGAGATTAATAAATAGCAAATCACAATTACATATTTTATCAAAAAATAAATCTGTATAAATTTGAGCAAAAATAAATAAATATACATAACATTCTAGGGCTTCATACAGTTTCAATCTAATTTCCTTTTTTTTTAACTTTAATTCAATCTATTTTTACATGTAACTTCTACGGAATTATGGAACATGTACAATACCAAATGAGAACTTAGTAGAAACCCTTAGGATCAAGAGAAGAAGAACAATGAACTCTTTCAACTCAGAATATCAACCTCTGTATAAACTCTGAATAAATTAGGCTAGGTAATATATCAGATTATTTTACCAAACAAAAAAATATTAGATTATTATTTCCAAATAAATAGTGAAAACTAATCAAAATAATTTTATTAAATGATAAATCTGAATCTAAAAATCAGAACGTTGATTCAGATAATGGAGAAAGTATAAATCAAAGGTAAAAAAATATCCTACACGAAAATACGTATTTTGGAATTACAGGAGAGAAACTATTAGTGTTTTATGTTACCTCTTGACCAAGCGACGTGAACCAAACGAAATAGTGGTTCGAAAGCCGGAAGGTTGGAGAATTATATGTTTTCTCAAAATAAGATGACAAATGCAAGCATTTGAGTGTATTTTGATTATTCTTCTTCGGCTACCTCCTCACGTTGCTTCTTCTTCTTCTTCTCTTTTAAGTTTTGCTCTCTTGCGGTTTCTGTGGCGTTTGGTTTCGTACCTTCTCCTTCCGATATATAAGCAACTTAATGTGGGCTTTTATTGGGCTTTTTGTACTTTTATATTTTGTTTATTTTTTTCAGACAAAAAATCTCTATTTAATTTGATTGGTTCCTAATATCTTTTCTTTTTTCCGAGTTCATAATATATTTTCTTTTGATGCCAAAAATCAACTCACTACTTTTATGATTGTACTAAAGAAAATGATATTTTAATATTTTATTACTTTCAAAAAATTACAATTTTATAATTTGGTTGGAAAATTGACTACAAATCAATTAATTCGGTTTTTCTCATCAATAAAGGACCATTTATGTTTTTCTTAGTTTTGATTTTATAGTTTACCACAAAAAAAAAAGTAATTTTCACTATCTTATATATATTACAGGTTAGAGACTGTAATCGTTGACAAAAATTAAATAAATATCCAAAGTTTATACTTTAGGCATATTATTGACTAGATATAAAATTAAATTTTCTAATTAATATAGCACTATTAATCATTAGTTTATACTAAAAACGCATTTTTATTTATTCTTGAAATATCAGTAAATTGTCGTCCAATTAAAAAATAATGATAGATCTTAGCAAAAACATATTTTTTAAAAAGAATAACTAATTATCGTTTTCTCAAAAAAATGATTAGATTCTAGATATCATTTAAATTGGATGTCACATTATCTAAGCAGCATTTTAGTAGCTTTAATAGCACTTCAACCGTCTCATTATAAATGTTGTTCAACTTTTTTTCAAAAATAAAATAAAATAAAAATACTACATAATTTAATTAAAGTTCTTTATAATTTGATATATTCCATTTCATTTTTCTATATACTTATTCATTTATTTTTATATCTAAGAATTCATATAAGTTATATATGGTGTTAACATTATTATATAAATGAACTTTTTTCTTATTAAGTTTCTAAAATCCTATTAGAAACAAAAAAGCGAAAATGATAATATCAAAATCCTACAGTAGAAACATTAGAAACTGACATCAGTTACGGGTTGCAACGATTCAAACCCAACACACACAAAAAGAAAAACTATTTTTAAGAATAAGAAATAAATGAAGATTCTTCACGACGCTTTATCAAAGGGCTGCTGTGGTATAGAACTTTCAACTCAAAATATAGTGTGTTATTGCTATCTGAATTTTGTTCGCAACATAATTAGTGTTATATCAAATAGAGGTATATATATTTGTTATACGTTTTAAAACTTCATTAATGCATGATCATATACACCCTTCTAAGTCTTTCAAAAAAAAAAATACACCCTTCTAATACTACTAATTCTTAAGTTTTGTGATTGTTAAACAAATTTAGTGAACCTAATATGAATTGAAGGTAAAAAAAAAAACTAAAATAGTCCTACTTTTTAGTAAAAAGAAACTGTACAACCGTGACCCTACTGATCTCTAGTTAGTTTACCTATGTGTGCATCAGAATCGATTTTGGGCTGAAGATCATAAAATTGATGTTTCAGACTTTCAGGCACCAAAAACTATTATTTGTTACATAAAACTGGTTATGGTATAGTGGTTAACTCTACCTTTAATGATAAGATGTGGAGTTTGTAAGCATCTATATATATAAAGAAATGTTCGTCTCTCTCCCGTGAAGCCACGTCATCAATTCGTGCGTTCTGGGAGTGACACGTGTCTCATTTCATATTTAAGGCCAAAATAAATGAATGCAGTTAAGGGTAATCGAACCCAACACCTCTAGCACTGGTAATTTCTCTTAGAACCACTAGGCTAAAGTCACTTTTTATAAATATGTGGCCGCGAAAATATTTATTATCGTGTCAGCTGGAAGCTCATGCTTCTTCTGCTTGTGGCCAGGGCCGACACTGAACTGACGTCAAGATGAAGATCGTGAAGTTAAAAACTTTGCTCCAAACAGTTTTGCAATGTTTCCAACCTTTATAACTTGATGCATATAATATATATCAAAATACATTTGTTGTACACGCTTTTATTAGTTTTGCTTTTAAAAGAAGGTATTTACAGTTATAAATGTTTTGTGCCAGTGAAGTAATGGTTGAAAAATCTCTATACATATGTCATTTTAAAATAACACCCAACTTATATATATATAGTCAATACATATGTCCATGTTATATTCTAGACTAAATATTTTCTCTTTTAAAAATATAGAAAACAATTTTTTTAGTCTACAAGCAAATGTTGTAGAGCAAGTATGCATTATACAAAATAATATATATTTAAAATCCATACACAAAAACATAAAAGTTGTTATAGGCCTCTTTCTGACACATGCACACTCCACTATGAATAAGAATTAAAAAAAAACAGTATTGTCATCAAACTTTATCACAAATCTACATTTGTACATCTATAATTATGAGTTAGACAATTAGTTAATTTGATACAATACCAAAGCAAGAATAATCGAAAACAACTATACCACCGTATACTAATAAGTAAGACATAATAGATAACCAAATTCTTGAATCTTAAAACAAATTTCAACTCGAGTATTTAGTGAATATCAAATTAAGTAATATCCCACCCGTAGGGCGGGCCGACCCTAGTTTTATAAATACACTATTGTTTATATGAACTTAGGGCATCAGCATTGATATTAGAGTTTCTCAACAAAATTAAATAATTAAGTAATATTTAAGAAGAGACAAAATGTAGAAAAGTTGATGAATGATTCTTCCTAAAAGAATCATCAAAACAATTTGAGAGACTACTTGAGCATTTACTTCTTTTTAATTGGTACACCTGTTATTAAATAATTAATTAAATTACAGAATCAAACTATAAATATAATAATTTCAAGAAACCAATGTTAAGAGACTTACCGATGTAAATGCTCTTAACAAATTATTTAAGTTATCAAATATGACGGGCCATATCACTACTATGACTATCTACAACATTTTTAAATTTAAACATCTTTTTCTATCTTTCAATACTTCCAATCATTTTTATTTCTTCCACCTAATAATTCAAAATACATTAAGTTTGGGCTTATTTAGGAAATAACCAAAAAAAAATTTTGTTTAGTAAATTTGACACCATAATTACTAATTAATAATTATTTTTCATGTTCAAAATGAACAAATCTTATATTTATGTACAGATATTAGGAAGATAATAAATTTTCATATAAAAATAAAATTATTTAATCTATAATTAGATAATTGAATTTAAATAATTAGGATAAAATAAAAATGTCAAAAATCTTCAAAATATGACATGTGGTGTTGGTGGTTCCTATTTCATCCTTATCAATACTAGAAGTTTTACCCGGGCTACGCCCGGGATTATACAAATATCATAATATTTAATATATATATATTGCACTTATATTACATCTATGTTATAAAATATATAAATAGTAAATTGAATTAGATATGAGTAAAACTCACAATCTATTGATTTTACTATCTAAAATATGTATGGAATGATGGTCAAATGTGAAATGAATAAAGACTTCGTTAAACCTTAGTTATTATCCAAAATATATTGTTACATATTTACGTTATTATGAAGAAAAAAAATACTGTTAATCTCAATTGATTCTTTCTTTTTAGAAAATATTTATGGTTTTTAGAATCTATATGAATTGATGCACATTACCTAGAACTTGTATCACCTCCACAATTATTGGCAAATTGTTGACCGTAATCTAAGAGGAGGTAGTCTGGTTCAGTGTTCGGGTCTTGTTTAAAAACATTATCTAGAACTTGTATCACCTCCTCAACTATGATCTTTTTAAACCCAGTGAGATTGTAACCAACTAAACATAAGCATAGTAATTAATCACAATTGTTTGCTATGCTTATCTCAGGACTACTGTTTTTTACTTAATTAGACCACATGCTAACTGTATTCATAATTTTTTATCACTTATATAGACAAAAATAAAAGTCAAAGATTTTTTTGAAAGAATAAGAAAATGAATCGTCTTTAATTTATCTGATTTACATATTCTCTTCGAGACAAATAATTTTCTTTTATTTTAGAGAGAACGAAAGGACATATTCATTAGTAAACATCTTATAAAATATCTCAATAATAATAAGAAATCAAAATATCTGAATTAAAAAAAAAACAAACAAAATGAAATTGAGAAGAAAATGACGAAAGAATGAAAGAGTTTCTACTCTATTGATAAAAACAACTCATTTAATATTTGTCAAATGTTATTAGTAAAATTTCAAAAATATTAAAATTTATTATTGAGAAATTCTGGAGAGTTTCTTATTACTGATTGATTGTCTTATGCTTTCATACTCAAATACTTTTTTGTGATTATCATATGAGATATAAACAAAATTACGTATTGTTTAAATTAAATTAAGATGCTTGTAATTGATTTTTGTTAGCTACCGAAAGTTGGAAAATAACAGTTGTTATAATCATGCATAAGTATTCATCAATATTACCAATAGTAATATAAAAAGTAACAGAAAAACATATATTAATTTATAGAGTATGTTTCATAATATCTAGTTTAGTCTCAGTGAAAAGTGATATTAATATACATACACTATTTTTTGTTATTCTTCTTATAAATCTAAGAAATCATATATTATGATGTTAAGATCATGTCCGGATGTGCCACATGGAAGCCATATTTGCCAGAAGCTGAACTCGTTCTGCAGCTATATCTTTGGCTACCAGCAGTGTTTAGAAATCCGACCCGGATCCGTGGTTGAATCGGTAAACCCGGCAACCAGAAAAAATTGGGTTTGGGTTTTGTGAAAAACTCAATATTTAGAAACCTGCAAAAACCCACTAAAACCCATAACCCGATACCGGTTGAACCGCCGGTTGAATCAATAAATAATTCTTACTTTATTTTTTAGTTTTTTAATTATGTATTTAGATTATGTTTTATATTCTAAGTTTCCAATTAAGAAGTTAGGTTTTTCATTTTCAGTTTTATATTTGGGGTTTTTAGATTTTGATGAAAATTTCACTATACCACCTAAAGAAAATAAAGTGAACGATGGTAAAGAGAACTAAAATCAGTTGATGTGATTTGGTGTTTGTTTATTTTCGTTATTGACAATTTATTACAATGATCTTTTATTTTTGATTTGAAGTTTAATTTATTATTTACCTTGTTAGAGAAAATTTTAAATTGTATAAACTATTTTTTGATATTTTGCATGTCAAATGAAAATAAAAATATAAAAACTAAAGTTAATTATTTTCTAAAGGTTTCAAACTATTATTTTATGTTTAAAAAAAACATTTTGAAAATATTAAACCTTAGTTTCTATATTTATAGCCGCTTTAGCTCCATAGTACTCCTTTCATATTAAGTATGGCATGCTGCAGTTCAAGAAACCAAAAAAAAAAAAAAACACAACTCATATAAAGAAACCAACAAAATAAAAAGAATTTTGACTCACCTGGTGATCACTTTGGTTGATGAGGTCAGGTTTTGCAGATTTAGGAAACTGGACAGTTTCTATGCATCTTCTTGACATATCACTCGGGTATCCAACCTCCAACTTTTTCATGAATTATGTATATAACGTTAACTATTTGCTATAGTGGCCTATGAATTTATATTAAATAACTTAGTTCGTCTAGTTATAGTATGATTGCTTTTTCGTTCTTTTACCACTTTCTAAGCCATGTATAAGAGAAAGTCATAGATTATACAACAACCATAATTTTTTTTTTTGATCAAACACAACAACCATAATCTAAGAAGCTATGTATCAAACTAAAAGCTGGAAAAAAATAATAATATAACTTCTAATAACATATTGAGAACTTGATTGTCATTAAAACAAAAGCGGTTCCTCAAGTTCTTCTTCCGAGACATCTCATTTTTTTTCATCTGTTGTGCAACTGATACTTTAAGTGATCATTGCAAATTTGCAATGACAACTGGCCGTTATCAAGATTGTTTCAACAAACCCTAGGTGAAACTTAGGTTCCAATCAAAACGCATGATATCAAATGTGTATAGCTCATTCACAAACAAACCCTAGGTGGGATATACTTCCACTTTGCTATTGAAGCAAAAAGTTCTTGTAGCAAATTTGGTTGAAGATGTAAATATAGCGCAAGAGGTACTTGTCTTTGCTGCATAGTGTTAGAGGAACGTGTATACTCTCCATTTTAAGGGCTATTTTATATTCAACGTAGTAAACTGGTCAAATTTTATATAATCGAATCATAGGGGAAGCTTTACATATTCGGATTGGTTGTAAAAGTAAAACAAAGATGGTGGAAATCACTTAAATTATTCTAATCAAAGATGCATTTCTCTATTACAAAACATCCACTTCAAGCACAATGTGCTCAACTCGAATTGGCTCTAACAAAGAGAGAGACAAACTTATTTCCTTACTTTCTCAATGAATAATCAAGCAAAAATGTGTTGTCTATGTTACATAAAATCAATAATAGATGAATTACTACTATACAAAAAATGTCGATTGTGCCAAATCCACCAGTTGAAAACACGTTACATAGAATACGGAATGAACTCTAACGTGGTCTATCTACCAGTTCTACATTTTGTGCTCTGCCAACTACCTCTGCAGTGACAAACAGTCCATCTTAATATCTACGCGTTTTTTTTCTATTATGCATGTCTGAATGCAAAGATAAAATATATTACATTATAAGAAAAAGGTAAAAGAAGAATCCAAGTTGCAGCTTGAACGGCTACGCATTTGACACTCAGACAGATTTAGTTGTCACTGTATAGCTCATACCAACCGTGAAGCTGCTTTTTGTAGCAACATGAGTTCAAAATGTCCCTAGTCAAATGCTTCGTATCGTCCTGAATAAGTCTGAGCATACGCGTTTGTTCCTGAAAATATCAACAACCATATTACATATTAAAGGTATATAAAATGGCTATTTCAAATCAAATGTTTGCTTGCAGAGTTAACTTAGAGTAGTTACCTTTCGTCTCACTGAGCAAAATTTACAGTCGAATTCAAAATGAAGGAGAGACCGACTTCTATTCAAATTTATCCTTAATGGGATAGAAGAATAAAGCTAAGCGTCTCAGTAACCACATGTTAACTAATGATCTTATGAACAGGTAAGAGAATGGTGCTATGGTTACAATGACAAACTCAGTAGTGTGCACTTCACTGAAAACATTTAGAACTTTCTCCATTCTCTCTTTCAGTTGGTCCAACTCGTTGGACTGTTTAAAAAAAAAGAATCTTTAGAAGAATTCAAAAAAAAAAAGAATTGATTCAAGAGAAAAGGCCTATACTTACAGGTCCTTGTTGTTGTATCTCCTTTTTACCAAAGACAGACGTAAAGGCTGAAGCTGCCGCAGTGATCTTCTTCTTGAGCTGAATATCAAATACAGCTAAGCTAAGCTAAACATAACAAAAGGATTTTAAAAAAAAAACTGAATGCTCAAACCTTTATTTTGCCAATTGAAGAATCATAGAAATCGGACAGAGAAAGAAGCCGCAGAGTATGTCCCTGCAAGAACACTATTCAAAAATTATAAAAGAATCCACCAAGTGGAATTCTCCAGACTTAGAATATATATATACTAACCGTGGGAGCAGTATCGTTGACTGTATGTGTAAACCTATTGTGTTCTGGTGACTCCATAAATTGAAGAACCTGTCAAGACTCAAGAGATCTCAACATTAGTTATATAAAATAAAGTTCATCTTCAGGGGATCTCAACATACGTGCCTTGGATATAACTGATATTTCATCATATACCAGGTGATGCAGCATTGAGCATATCATCAAGATTCAAGCTCCCTAACTACAAAAACAAAAATGGACAACGCATCTCCATGACATTTACAAAGTTTTCCCAAACCAACAAAAGTAGAAAAGAAAAGAGATCTGATTTCATCCTTTCATTCACTGTACCAGTCAATAGCTTGCCAGGTAATCAGAAACGGCATTCTAAACTAAAAACACCACCAAAAAAAGACTCAAACTTTGACTTGCAATTAGATACACGGAACATAAAGCTACCACCTTTACCTCTGTTTGGTTCGAACTGTTCTTGCCACGTCGATTTTGCGACGCGACGGCGGAAGATTCCTCCTCGGAGGATCCATCGACACCGCATCCGTCGAGAACCCTAATCCTTTACCGCACCAAACATCAGAAACCGCGACGCAGCCGCCGCTGCCATTGACGTATCTAATTACAGAAGCGAGTGGGCTGGAAGATTGGAGGGACGATGTGTGTCAGCGACAGATCTTCGTCAGCAGCGCTGTGGCGGATTGTTTGGTGCCTAACTCGTCGGAGTTTGATATCACGATCTCGACGACGAACAACGCAAACAAAAGTTTCGTAGTGGGATTGCGAATTAAGACAATTTAAGACAAATAAATCACAACGCAACGTTACAGAAACTGGATCGTCCCTCTGCCGATCGAAGAGAAAACTGGATTTCAGCGAAGATATGAGGAAGGGCAAGCTTGGGTCGGTATTTTCTCGGGTCTCCAGAAGACGCAAAGCCCAGATGACGTGTCAAAACGTTATAACGTGATTGGTCGATTTTCTTATCCGACGTGGACGTTCTATCTGATGAGTATATATCCCTTTTAGTATAGGTTAGATGTTAAATATTTAGAACACCAATAATCTATATTATCAAATTTTATTATGCAACATGTTAATTGTAGTCATTCAGATGTTAAATCTCTTATCAAACATCTCCATTATAGATGATCTAGTATTGTGTATGAATTCCTGAATAAATACTTCCGAACGATCATGAAGTACTAACAGATCAATTTGAAAACAAACTTTAACAGATTGAGGAAACCATCCATCAAATTAGCCAACAATGTTTTCCCAAAGACTTGTGAATAGTTTTATTCTATTCTACAACTTCTAAAATCTTTTAAAAAGAAGGATCTTCTTTTCATCAAACCACCTCCACAGACCACACACTTGCTATTCTTTTTTTTTTTTTTTGCCTTCCACTCCTTCGGACTTACTATATAATCTGCATTTTTAGTATATTTATTACATTATCAAAATTAAATCTTAGCTATTCCTGAAAAAGATATATTATTTGTCTAAATCCCTTACTAGTTTTGGACAGCATCCTTCTTGTCGTCCCACATATCCAATCGTTTCTTCGCCTTTTCCACCTAAAAGTTGTATAATAATAAAAATCTTAATAACATGTACCGTTGTACACACCTTTAAACCAAATTTAGCTTATAATATACAATTTAAATCAATATGACATGACTTGCTTTCATGTAATACTTACTTCTTTATCCCAATCTGTTCTATACGTGACGTAAAGTAAGATGAGAGTTTGCATGAGGGTACCTCCAATCATCCCGGTCCATATTCCCTATCATCAAATTCGCATTTCATTTATATATAGAGAGACAGATCATAAGAGCATATATTATACAGGGAAACAAAATTAAAAACGAACCTTGGCTTGCAAATTGAAAGTGAAACCGAGAACACAACCAATGGGAATACCAATAACATAGTAACAACCAACATTTACATATGCTACGAAGGTCTGCCATCCACATCCTACTGCCACTCCTGCAAACAAATACCAAACCGATATTTATTAGCCCGGTTCGGTTAAGTTAAATAGGGGGTTTCTCCGGTTTTAAGTCAGTATACCGGACAAGACGGGTTGGATTCCGTTGAGAATGACTGTGACGGCAAGATAAGGGCAGAGGTCAGAGACGGCCTTAGCCACGTCAGCGTCCGACGTGAAGATGTAGCTGATGTAATTACGTGACGCCATTAGGACGAGCGCCTCCCCAACGGAGATCACGAAGGAAACAAAAGTCGCCGTCCATGTAGAGAACAAAGCTGATTTTGGATTCCCTGCTCCGAGCTCATTACTTGTTCGTATACTGTAATGTCACATATAAATTTTCTTCAGTTTGTGATTCAACAATGTTTGCTAACAAATTGAAAACAATAAAAGGAATAAATAGTAACCTTGCAGCCGCATTGAAGCCGACAGAAACCATGAAGGACAATGCTGAAACTGCCATACTACAAAAAGGAACGAGAGTATTTAGGTATAAGTTATAGGTTATCTTATAATTTAAAAGACCCCACATATACATGCATCTCTTAGAAGGTATAAGTCATATTATTAGATATGTGAGGTCTGCCACAATCATGCACACCAAGATCATGGACTTACCAGATGGAGAGACAATCTAGAGAGAGAGCAGGCTCCTCAAGCAAACCAGCGAGAAGAACAAGAATCTGTGAGTACCACATTTCCAGACAGATCATAACAGCAGACCCAACAGAGAGTTTAAAGAAACTCCAAAGACCTTGGAACGATCTCGAGTTAAGTCCAGTCCACGTGTGTTTAAACCTTTCATTACACGTTATATACAAAGTCTGGGCCACAACCATCACCCACCATGAGACTGTGAGAACACAAGCGATTCCAATAAGGCCCATGCCCATTACGTTAACGGCAAACCACGTCAGCAAGATTTGGAGGAGAAGGGCGGCGCCTGAGATGTACGCGCTGGGAATCACCACACTTTGGGCCTGGAGGAACTTTTGGGCCGTGAAGTTGACGGCGTAAGCGAAGATTTGAGGGAGGAGTCCAGCGATGTACAAAGAAGCCTTGTAAGACACTGATTTGGGCTCGCCTAACATGAGTAGGATCGGGTATGAGAAGGTGTATAGCACTGTCATGGGCAAACCCACTAAAGCGAGGACAATTGTTGCTCGTTGGAGATAGATCCCAAGCATATCGTACCGTTGGGCTCCATATGCTTGTCCACATAGTGTCTCGACTGCACTGCCCATGCCTAACTGAAATGAAGCCAAAAAATAAAATTAATTGAATATATAATGTTTTTTATAAATAAAAATGATAGAATGTAAGGAAAGACACAGGCTATGTTTTTTTTTTTTTTTGACAGCAAGACACATGCTATGTACTTGATATTTTAAGTATAATTGATACTTGATTTATCTTTGTAAAAGTAATAAAAATTTAAACTTGGACATGTTACAAAAGAGTAGTTATTATTTGAATACTTTCTCAGTATAAATTATTTGACTTCTGAGTTACTTGCAAGTGTTTTAAAGTACTCCATCTATTTTATATTACATGACGTTTTACCTTAATGCACATATAAGTACTACTATAATATAATTTAAAAATAATTTGTTTAATTATAAATATAAATAATAAAAAGACAATTTTTGGTAAAATAATAAAAAGACAATTGGTTACGTATTTTGATAAAATTAAAGTTATTTGGATTTGTGCAAACATTTTATATTATGAAACAACAAAACCTCTCAAAACATCAAACTGAGGGAGTCTTTGATTATTAGTTTTTAAATAGTACTGTATTAGTTCCATGTCAAGTTCTGTATTTAGAACACTGATATGAACAAAATCAGCTTAGGACACTTTTTAAAATTGGTTAGATTGTTGGAAAACGTATACTTATTAAAGTAGCTGCATATATAAGTTTTGGTCCCTATGAACACTGAGTAAGTAGAAGAATACTAATTTTACTTTAAAAATGATATGAATACTAGTTTTTCTATATATGAATATATGTGTGTGTGTTTATAATGTTAGGTAAGATTAGCATTCTATCAATTTATCTCAAAATTTCGGGGTATCGAAGAAAATATCAATTATTGTAGTCAGTCAGCTGTATAGAATTTAATGTTTACTGTTTACTGTTTATATTATTAATTTAATGTAAACGCGCTAAACGAGGATAATTTTTTATCTTAAATTTTCAGCTAAGCGACTTGTGTCCGTTGACCGTATTATGGAAGAAAAACATAATTATACTCGTATTAAAATACCTAGCTGCGAAAGTGTTTGCTTCTACAACTCGCTCTAGATCACTTTCTTAACAACTCAGACAATAAAAAAAGTTCTAGTCATAGTCATGTAGTGTAGTGCAGTGCAGTGTAAATGGAATAACCTTTTACCAAAGATTTCTACTCATTTAATTATATCGTTCACCGTTTAGTGAAGCGTAAAAACGTACCATGAGGCCGTAGACGAGAAAAAAGCAGCTGTTTCCGAGGGATGCGGCGGCGAGTTCTTGACCGCCGAGATGTCCGGAGAATATACGAGCGGAGATACTCATTCCGCTGTTGACTAGATAGACAAGTATCGCCGGAAGTGCCAACCTGAAGAGTACCTTCAACTCCATGCATGCGCCTAAGTACACGCGCCTCCGACACGAAAGGCTACTATCCGATAAAACGCTCTCGAGTCCGACATCTTTGGGTGGTTTTGGATCCGAGTTTGTCGGATCCACTAACGGTCGCTGAAGATCGGATTTCTCCACCGTATCACTTGACACACCCATATGTTATTTTTAGGTTTTAATTTTATTTTTTTAACTTGTAATTTGATACCAAGTTGTCGAGAGAAGAGATGTTTATATAAAGACTGAGGAGGGACTTGGTCGCAGATGTGGGGTTTTAAAATAATCAAAATGAAAATAAGAAAACAAATCTATTTGTGCCTATAAAAACAAATAATGAAGTTTTAGAGAGCAAAAGTGAAGATAGCGATATGAAACTGCCCGGTGGGTTCACGGGACAGTACAAAAGATGTTGCCAATTTTTTCATATAAAACAAAATCATGATGAAATTATTTTAAATTAACCTATAGAATGTAACACAAAACGGGAAAAACATGATTATTAATTTAACAAAAAAATGTTTAATATATATATATATATATATTGATCTAATTAAAAGCAGAGATCAGATCTTGATAATTAATTAAGTTGGCGCTAAAAACAAAGTTACACGGAAAACGAGTTTTAAAACTATACTCTTTCTGTTTTGTTTCATGTTAAGCATGTTAAGTGTTAATTTAACGTGTGTTGTTACAAAATTGTCATTTGCAACTTTCGGTTCAATATTAATTACAAATACATTAATTTTATAAATAATTTCATTTATTTTGAATATTATTGGTTTAATATGTGTAATTAATAAAACTTAAATACATTTTAATTATTTTTTAATCTATGTGAAAAATGTCAAAGTGACATTTGACATTTTTTATGAAACTTAGGGAGTATATATTTTCAGTGTCACTTTGATAATTGTTGTTTCTTTGTCATGTGTGCTCTCAATAGTGATCAGTAGTATACATACGTATTTATAAGAAGTATATATTTTTTTATATAAAAAGTTAGATGATCACTACATATTTAGAAACTATAATAGTAATTTTGAAACCATCACACAAATATTTTTGATATAGTTTAACAATTTCAAAATAGCATAGTCGCATAAATTATAATTTCAAGATTCGCTTGAAGGTTACACACCAAATCGCTTGATATGACAGCCACGACCAGTTTCATGCATAGCTAAACAAAATATGTGTATTAGATCTTCAAAATTGTATGGCTTAATATACATTATTTTCAGCATATAACTACAACCGAGCTTGGAATTGAGGGTCAGAAACGGCTTCTCCAGTAGCTCCGATCTGATCTCATCTTTTGCTCTTTGTATCATCTCGCAAAGCCGTCTGTAGTTTACAGCTGATTTTTTAAGAGAATTTCATCCTTGATTATTTTATTTTTGTATAATTTTTAATCACAGTTGTGTATTAAAAAAATGTGGTATTTGCTGCTTGATCTAATAAGGTCTTGAGCGTTAGTTTTGGATTGCTGTTGGTAACTGCGAGTTTTTTTTTTTGACCAAAATTATTGCGAGTTTGGAAGTTACATTTGGTAATCGAGCTAAGTGACTCTTTGTAATTTTGTGTTTTCCCCACCAATAAGTGTTCTTTCTCTTGGTTTTATTGATCGGTTCTATGGCCTTTTTGTTGTTTGTTTATCTTTGTAGATCTTGGTCTCTCTGTGCTTCTTCGTTTTTGGTCAGAAATCTCAACAATAATATGAAACTTAACATTTTAAAACAGTCTTACAAAAATATAGCAAATATAGCATATAATGTGTATATGTGTCATGTTCGACAAAGTCGTAGGTGGCACACTGACGACGGACCAAAATTAACAAGTTAAAAGAAAGACTGTGGTTGAGCTGTTGATCAACTTGTCAGATAATACAAAATAATTTTCACGTTGTGTGAGATAACCTTCCAAGAAATATTTTTTCAATGGACGAAATTATCCTTAGTCCTTATTTCCATAAATTAATAAGCTATTTCTGGTTAATATAATTACGAAAGGATCCTAAGAATCCATATCTCAGGCTTTCGATCTGGGATTTGGGAATTGGTTTACTGTATAGTGTGGTATAGCGCTGCTTAAAACCGAACTAAAGTAATCCTAGTTTTTAAGAATAAGAAATTGTTTCGGTCTGTTGTTCAATTTAATTTACTACGGGTGGGCAACTATATATAGTATTATTAGTTTTACCAAAAACTATAGTACTATTAGATAGTTAAGTCCAATACAAGTTCAATGTATATGAAGAAAGTCCATGTGTCCTAAGGTTAGAACTTAGAACTTAGAAGCAATTGATAATGGTATAAATGTCTCTTTTAGAGATTTTTATTATAATTTTTGCGAGTTATTATAACTTTAGGGAGTTGTCATGGTATCTTTAACGTGGTATCAAAGGTTATATTAAATATTCTCTGAGTAGTACCAATCTAAAATTATTTTCATTTTGATGATTTTTAATAAGTAATTTGTTTTTTTTCTGCATTTGAATGGAGCTCAGAGTAATAATTTACTCTTATTTTGAGATCTTTAACGTGGTATCAAAGTTCAGAGATTAGATGTTTGATCTACGTATTATCAAAAGCTCATCAACTTTTAGCACACTTCTACCCAGTTGCATTATAAAATCTATTCTGGATCAGATTCAGCCCTTTTGTGAAGAAAATGCATACTCGATCTATCTGATACATATGAACTTTTTTATCAAACATGTTTTGAAAAGATATTAGCTGGTCTAGATTCGTAGGTATGTTACTGAAAGTTAAATGAAATAAATTGTGATCGGGTTGATAGGGATGCATAATTAGAAAAATAAGTTTTTATCCTTTAAGGTTTTATTGAATGCGCAGAAGGTGTTTGGTTAAATGCCAAACAAAAGAAAGATTGTGAAAATACATACTATTGTTAGAATGGAAAGTACATAGCTCAAGATTTCAATACTAGGTATATACATACTTGTTTGCTAAGTGATGGCGTATAAGAAGCAATAATTTTGTGAGTAATAAAGGTTAAATACCTTTGAATGATTATACTAATCTCTTCAAAATGCGTAGACACTCTAGTACTCTAGATCTCAAAGTATAAAGCAAAAGTTCTCATTTAGTTATGAAATCCACTGTTTTAGTATGATTGATCTCATTATGATATCTGTTCGATCCTCCCCAAGTTTGCGGTATCAAACAAAAGTCCAATACAATCATAATATACGAAAAGACCATATATCTAAGGTTAAGCAAGTGATAGTATGAATATTTCCTTTTAAAGGATTTTATTCTAACTTTGGTAAGTTGCCTTTAAAACAATTATATTCCTATCTATTTTAATATCAATCTACAATATTATTTAACTTGTGATTTCTTAAGTAATTTTCTTTCTTCTGAGCAATAATATTGTTGGGGTCAAAATCGGTTCAGCGGAATCAACATCGGAAATTTCTCCAGAAATGTCCTCTTTAAAAAAGAGAGATAAATTTCAAAAAGAAAAGAGAAGTGGGAACACCTAAATCGAGTTTCGTAACTATTCCAAAAATGATTCACATAATAAGTCTTCGAGAAAGGTTACTCAAAGCTTCGGACAACGGATCCCGGACAGCGAAACACCCATCGTCTAGCACGCCGAAGGATGGTGAGTTGGACCGGATACATCGACCAACTCGCCCGTTCGGCGAGTTGGATCGAGCAAGCCGTCGGGGAGAGTTGGATCAATCAACCTGCCTTCGTTCCATCATCGTAGCTCCCCCTTCGGGATTAGATCGAACATGCTCTTGTTTCATCTCGATCGGAGTCACCGTTGGAACTTTACGATTTAAAAACTATAAGAACTCGTTCTTTCGAATAACACTCGGATTGATCGTATAAAACGGCAAAGGTTAGCTTAACACCTCGAATTGCCTACGCTATACGAGGAATTTGAATATTCTTCGGAATCGACATCATTTCGAAAGCACTCTTTTTATAAAATCGTAAAAACGCCTAAGTCGGAAAACGGCCCGAAAGAGCCAAAATGCGGCTAAGAGCCCACTAATGATTTTATACGAAATAAAGCCCAATCGTTAGGACGGTTTATCTTTTGTTATGCAAGAGAAGATAAATGTCAAGTTCGGAGGATAAATGTGAAGTTTCCGAAGATAAATACAAAGATCGAAAAAAATGGAATATTTCTGCGAAGTGATAAACTCGACCGAAGGCAGAAAGGGAAAGAGCAGACCGCCTCCAGAGGAATATATAAGGATGTCGAGGTCGAAGATGCAGAGTGATAATTCTTTTTACTCTTAGAACTCTCTACACTTAGAAACTTTTAGGCATTATTCTCGACATGTTCTGTTTCTATGACTAGCACTTGATTACTAGACGAACTCACGTAGGCAGTTCGATCTCTTGTTCTACTCTTTCAATTGAACTACATTCGGCTTGATCTTCGAAAGGGGTACGTAGCAGCCTTTCATAAGGTTCAGTCCGAAATCAAATCAAAACATTTTTGTGCCTTTTTCGTCTTTTGTTATCGAGCTGCGACTCAACTAGGTTTAAGGTTTTAGGTTGCTAGAACTATGTAACTCGCTGACAGCTCTTGTGGCCAAAGCTTTTATCATCTTTTGTAATGATTATAACGCGCTTACGCATATTCAAAATAAGATCAACTTTTTCTAAACTCGTTTATTGTCTTTAAATATTTTCCGCATTTATTTGGTCACTTGCCGTTGGCTCTCGCGGAGAATCCGAGACTTCTGGCAAAGTTAGAGTCTTTTGACTTTTCTTATTTTACAAAAATCGACAGTGCGAATTTCGGTTCCCACAAATATATCGAATTCTTTGAATTCACCAATAAGTATTACAACAATATATATATGTATATTCAAGGATAAATAATCAAATATGTCATCAAAAATAATAATGTCATTTAAAGAATACTACTTAATTAGAATGAGTAATCCATCCATCAGATGTAGCCACAAAAATTTTCCAAGGAAACAAAAAATAATCTGGTGGAATAGCTGTTTTTTTTTCGAACCACATCTGTTGGAATAATAAAAAGAAGCATCTTCTTTTCAAAAAACCACCTCCGAAGACAACACTTATTTTTCCTATCTTGTTTCCCACTCCACAGTATTAATACCTGCATTTCGTAAAACTAATCTGTAAGTATTATATCGCATTATTAAATTTCAATGCTAGCTACCTCTAAATATAATGTACTTTTTTTTTCATTTAATCCATTACTCTTTAATTTTGAAGAGGTTCCTTCTTATCGTCCCACATATCCAATCGCTTTCTAGCTTTTTCCACCTGAATAATTACAGAATAATAATATTGATAATTTTGATACACCCAATTCAAAAGTAACTTATAAAAATTGGTTAAGAATCAATAAGTTGTGACATGATATCATGCAACACTAACCTCTTTGTCCCAATCAGTTCGATACGTGACGTAAAGCAAGATGAGAGTTTGCATGAGGGTACCTCCAATCATCCCGGTCCATATTCCCTATCATCATTTTCACATTTTATTTATAAACATAAATAATAAAGCATACATTATACAGAATTTTAACAAACCTTGGCCTGAAAGTTGAAAGTGAAGCCGAGAATACAGCCAACAGGAATACCAACTATATAGTAACAACCAACATTCACATATGCCACGAATGCTTGCCATCCACATCCCACAGCCACTCCTGCAAACAAATACCAAACCGAAAATTATTTAGACCGGTTCGGTTAACGTACAGTACTGGTTTTCTCCGGTTTTAACTACAACTTAGTTGCATGAATGTACCGGACAAGACTGGCTGGATTCCGTTGAGGATGATGGTGACGGCGAGGAAAGGGCAGAGGTCAGAGACAGCTTTAGCCACCTCAGGGTCCGACGTAAAAATGTAGCTGATGTAATCACGTGCCGCCATGACCGCCAGGGCTTCCGCGACGGAGATTATGAAGGAAACTACAGTAGCCGTCCATGTAGAGAACAATGCCGATTTCGGATTTGCTGCTCCAAGCTCATTACTTGTCCGTACACTATCATATATAGTTTTTTTAAAAAATTAATAATTTAGTTTCTGCCATGTTGCTTAATGATTAGAACTGTGAAAATAAAAAAAATATTCTAAACTTTGACCCGCAGTTATTATTTTAAAATAACTATAGATGTTTATACAATTTGTAATGTCAAATATTATTTATAGTTGTTTTAATGGTTTTAGTTATTTGTATGTGTGACATTTTTATATTGTATTGTATCATGATAAATAAACTATTATTATTTGATATCGCCGTATAAATCATTTCTAAATTATACTTTGTATGAGTTATTTTAACCAATTATTATGCATATTAATATACTTATTTTATTGAAACCAAATATTTTTGAACAATATATTTATGCAAATGAATATCTTATAATTTTATGCAGAACTAATATAAATACTAACCTTGCAGCTGCATTGAAGCCTACGGATACCATGAAGGATAATGCTGAAATTGACATACTGCAAAAAGAAAAAAAATGTTAAAAAAAAAAGTTTACTTAATTACAAATTATGTTTAAACTAAAGTTTCAGCAATATTTATAAATGTTTGTGTTAAATATCTACACTTCTCACATCGTTTCTAACAAAATAAAATCTCTATCAGATCATTTAGGCAGGGAAGTTTCCATGATGTACACAAAACTAAAAAGATATTCACGTATCTTTCTCCTTTGTTTTCAAATTATTTTTGGGGATTAATATGGTCAAGACTTAATGAACCAAAAACGATCCGAACAACGAAAACAAATATGATAAAACCGCGATATATAATAAATTAATAATGGACATACCAGATGGAGAGGGAATCTAGAGAGAGAGCAGGATCTTTCAGCAAACCAGCAAGAAGAACCAGAATCTGCGAATACCACATTTCTAGACAGATCATAACAGCCGAACCAGCAGAGAGTTTGAAAAAACTCCATAGACCTTGGAACGATCTCCAGCTAAGACCAGTCCACGTGTGTCTAAACCTCTGACTTTTCGTAATATACAAAGTCTGGGCTCCAACTATAACCCACCAACATATAGTCAAGACATAAGCGATGCCCATAAGCCCCAAACCCATTACGTAAACAGTGATATACGTTAGCGAGATCTGGAGGAGAAGAGCGGCAGCTGAGATGTACGCACTAGGAGTCACTATGCTCTGTGCCTGGAGGAATTTTTGGGCCGTGAAGTTAACAGCGTAAGCGAAGATCTGAGGGATCAGGCCCGCGATGTACAAGGAACCCATATACGATACCGTTTTCGGCTCACCTAATAAGACTAGAATCGGATACGAGAAGGTGTATAGTAGTGTCATGGGTAAACCAACCAAAGCGAGGACTATCGTTGCTCTTTGGAGATAGATCCCAAGCATATCGTAACGGTGAGCTCCGTGTGCTTGTCCACATAGAGTCTCGACTGCACTTCCCATACCTAACTGTGTAAAAGAAGTAAAACAAGGTAAATTAATAAAAAAATGTCAAAAGGTTAAAATCGGTCATTCGTTACAATTTTTATATCTAGTACTATTAAATCATGGCAAATAATAACTCAGTTATACACTAAAATACAAAAAGAAAAGTAAACGTGTTTGACTGCTACTCCTAACTACAAATGTTGTACGACACAGATGATCAAGCAAAACCGTACTTTAATTCGTGAAAGGTTATAGTCAACAACTAAAACGTCATTGCACGTTTATAGAAAAGTGAAAGACGCATTTACAAAAAAAAGAAGAAGAAATACGCATTCTCTTTTTAGCAAAGAGAATAGATTAATCTCTATATTACTCCAAAATCATTTTTTGACAAAAAAATATGCGAAGTTCTTTACATTTTTACCAAAAAAAAAAAAAAAAAATATGCGAAGTTTCGATCCCTAAGAATTGTTTTTCTCTTTTTTTTGTGTATTGCTAAAAGAACGAATGTTGAGTTATTAAGTCAGTTTTTTTGTTAATATCAATGTCAATAACTTAAATAGTATTCTCTCTTTATCAAATTGAATGGAGGAATACTAATTGTAGTGATTTTAACAAAATTTTAGTTTATAACAACAACTAATCTGAAAATGAAGGAATACTAATTGGTGATTTTTAATACTTATGATTTATGAACCTTTCCCATAAGTGTACTTGACATCAAATAAGTTTATTATTTCGTTTAAGATATGCTTACAAGGTTTTATCAAACAAACAACCATTCAGCATAATGACAAAACCGTAACCATCAACCACAAAAAAATGACGTGCACAGTTTTCCTTACTGAGAATGATATTCAATATTTCAATGCATTAATAATAAATTAATAATAAGATCTCAAGTAAATTTAGATAGTATGATTTATATATTCATTGCGGGGGAAGAAAATACTCCGTATGTTTCTTAAAGTTATATATTCTAGATTTTTCACATATCTTAATAAATTATATTAAATTTGCATAGTTTTTTATGTTTATTTTTTTTCATAATTTTAAGCCAATAAAAATTTAACTAGTGTAATTAAGTTTTTTAAAGTTTGCAATTAGTTAATAAAAGAAAATATAAAAATTGATCTTTTTGATATATTTTTTTCTAGAATATGTATTTTTAAGGAATGAAGTGTAGAAAAAAACCTTTTAAAATAAGTACTCATATATATGATATTCTCTCTATTTTACAATACATGATCTTTTGACTCATTGCACAAAAATTAAAAAATTATTTTTCTCCACAAAATAATTTTACAAATATTATTTAAAAATTGTTTGACCAATAAAAAAAAGTTAATTGGGCCAAAATAGTAAAACAACGTACAAATTAAGGATCTACCTTGAATAGTTAAAAGTTAGGTTGAACAATAATCTAAATAGTATGGAAAATACAGATAAGCCCTTTTGCAAGGTTAAAGAAAAATATGATTATAGTAATTTTAGGGATATTAGTCTTTATAATTGGTTGGACAGTTCAAAACAGTAGATTATGATATTTGCCTAAATAAATGCATAACCGGTCCTGGACCAAGCCTAATGAAACATTTGTCTTAAGCCTTCAAAATTTTTGAAAAATTTTATATGTAAATAGATCTCCAAATTTGTAAAAAAAAAAGTTCTAAACCTCCAAATTTTTGAAATCTTTACTAAATAGTCTAGAGCCCCCAAATTCTCTACATGATAAGTGGAGTGTAGAGAGTGCAATTTCACTTAAACAAATGACTGCAAAATTTAACTAGTTACACAATTTTTAATAAAATTAAAAATAATATTTCATATTTTCTGAAATATAAGATGTTTAGAATAATTTTTGTGTTCCAATATATAAAATGTTCTCATCTTTCTATGTAACTTTAAATTTATCAAAAACTGTATAACCAATCAAATTTAATAGTTCTATTTTGTAGTTGGTTGATAATTTCAATGATATTTTTTAGGTAAAAAGTAATTTTTGTAATAAGTGTGTACTACCTAAAACATCTTATATTTAGAAACAGAAGGAAAATGAGTATAAATATATCCAACCTTCATTTATTTTAAGACAACAAACAGAGTGAATAATATTTAAAGTATTGTGACTGTAGTCCTTAACCAAGTGGCACAAAATCATTGAATGGTAAGAAAACTAATAAATAAATCAGTTCAATAGATCTGTTGGAAAATGAATTCAGATCATTAGATGGTAAAAGAATATATGTGATGATGATATAGATTTTTCACATATATTAATAAGATCCTATTCACTTTCAAGTTTTAATTAGTTTAAAACTGTATTTGTTTTTATAAAGAAGATTTTTTTTGTTTATCCATACAATTTTATCATTCATATATTTAATTATTAGTTTATATTTAAGTTATAGAATAAGTTGCATTAGTTTAAATGTCAAAATAGTCTTTTAAGATTTAAAAAAAACTAAAACATCAATTTTTCTAATATATGAGGAAGGAAAGCTTAGTTAGGTGTACATGCTGACCTTAAAAACCAAATGGAGGCATCGTTAAACTTAACTAGCTAAGATTACTTCTACAAAATTAATATTAACACGGTAAACGATGTTTAAGAGTAGTTAATACTCTATTAGTTACCTCCTAAAGATGCGAGAAAATGCCACCTTTAACATTAACTACGAGTAAAGAAAAATCAACTATAATAATACCAATATGTCTCCACCGCTCTACACAAAAAGTAAACTTACCATGAGGCCATAGACGAGACTGAAGCAGCTGTTTCCGATGGAAGCCGCGGCGAGTTCTTGACCGCCGAGATGTCCGGCGAAGATACGTGCAGAGATACTCATTCCACTGTTGACTATGTAGACAAGTATCGCCGGAAGTGCTAACCGGAAAAGTAATTTCATTTCTATACACGCGCCTAAATACAAGCGTTTCCGGTACGGAATGCTACTCTCCGTTAAAACGCTCTCGAGTCCGACGTCCGATGGAGGCTTTTGTTCCACCAACGGTCGTTGGAGATCGGCTCTCTCCGTCGCCTCACTTGACGTATCCATTATGTTTCTAACAACAAAATCAAATAATGAATTAGAGATTGGTTGTATAAAGACTGAGAGGTGATTTGAGGATCTGTTCTGAAATGAAGATAAGAAAAACACCTTTCTGTGGGTATATATAGCCAGGAGTGGTGACACCTAATGTTTATAAGTGTGTACTGGGGTATAACTTTTTAATAACTAGGTGTGTATTGAAAAATGGGTGTATGTGTTCTTTTAAAAATGGACTGTACGACTTTTAGCGAGCACGACATGAAACTCTGGGGTGGGATCTGCTAAAAAATAACTAAAAAATATAGTAGTGTAGAATTAATTATATAAAATAATAGAATGTAGAAAATCTTTACAAAATCGTCAATGTCAGATTGGGAAATAAAAACTCATACGGGAAGTAAAATATTGAATTTTGACCCAAAAAAAGGAAAGTAAAATATTGAATATAAATAACGTGTATACCTTAATTGATTGTATTCATAATCACTAATCAGAATGGCGAAATGCTATGATGATGCAGAGAAAATAACCTTTTTTAAAAGTGTGTATGGGATAATAGGTGTCAATGTTCTTTTTAAAATGGAGTGAGACTTCAAGAGAAGCACGATATGAAACCCCGAGGTGGGATCCAAGGAAAAAAAAAAACAAAAAAGAAGAAGGAAATGTGTAGATTAATTAATAGAATGTAGAAAATCGTTACTAAATTGCAAAGAAAGATTGAGCAATAAAAAGTCAAAAGAGAAGTAGAATAATTGCATAGAAAAATCGTGTACACCTTAATCGGCTATTTTTAGGGGTGGGCATTTCAGTTTAATTAGGAGTTCAGTTTGGATTATTTGAGTCTAAAAAATCTTGAACTAAAATCAACCCAAATTAGTATGGTTTGGTTTATATTCGGTTTGTATTCGATTCAGTTTTAATTCGGTTTGGTTTGTATTTGGTTCGGTTTAATTTGGTTTTGTTTGTATTTTTCAGTTCAGCCGAATTAATTTTTTAGTTTTGTTCTAGTTCAATTACAAACTTATGATTTATAAAAGCAAATCATTATTTGATACTAAATTATTATTTCCTTTCTATTTAAACGTAAAATCAAACATCACAATAAATATGTAGAAAATGTTATCAATAATTTTATATTATTATTTTTTGTCAACTTTGAAAAGTCACCGGAAAAGGCACCGGATAATAATTTTATATTATTATCTTCAAATCTAATATAAATATTATAAAATAACTTTTCTGTTTTGATGTTAATGTATAAAATTCATATTCATATTCTTTTATTTTATTTTTAAGTGTGTTTATTCTATTCATTTAAAAGTAAAATGTATAAAATTATGTTTAGTTGTTTAGACTAGATGGTTAAATATATTAAATTTTAATATTATTAGTATATTTAATTAATCTAATTAAAAACACTTCGATTTTTTTGGTTTGGTTTAGTTTTAAAGTGGGTTAATAAAATCTTGAACCAAACGGATTAGACATATACTTTGGTTTGGATCAGTTTGGATTCTGTTGGGTCGGTTTGCCCACCATTAATTAATTTTTCTGTTGTAGTTACAAATCCTACAAATTTATACAACTGGGCATTAACTGTTGGATTATAATATTTAGATATTAATTACTCTTAGCGCAATATGTGGATCATTGATAAGTTCTTACGCAAAGCCGTCGTCCGCATCAGGCTACCAAGCGAACTTTGATATCAATAAAGTTCTTGGGCATTGTCAAAATGTGATGCAATGCATATATATCTATATATATTACAAAAGTAGTTTAGATGCTTCCAGTTATATTCAAAAATATCATAAAATAGTATTGGAAACTAAACAATCTAAAATATTTATGATTTATATTCCTTACAGAATTTAAATTTGGTCTTGGGTATGAGCTTAGTACCCGGAATGTACCACTTGATTTTTTTATAATTTAGAGTACGAGCAGTTAAGCTTGCATATAAAATACCAGTTGGCACGGACAAGAGTACGAGAAAGTCTTAATTCTAAATTTCTAATAGGTATTTTGTTCCTCCTGTTCTTATTAGACCCGAAGTATAGTTTTATTTTTTTTAATCATTATTATATACTTACTCTAACTTATATTAGCTGTATAATAAGCTTCGAAATGTCAACAATGGACCATTGGTCCAGCGGTGCCTGAGATTTTATTGCGGATACTAAAAATATGGATGCGTAAAACATTTGAATATGCAAGCAGTTTACCCCCCCCCCCCCCCCCCCCCCCCCCCCCCAAAAAAAAACATTTGAATATAATGTTAGAAATGAACTACTCGTTCCAGTAAATATATTCAAACGCCGATCGATACCTTAAAGACATATCATCAAAAATAACCAAATCACTCGCTTCCAACTATTCAAATGATAAATGACTATGTGGTTGATTTGGTCACTAATAATAAGTGTCAGACGCGTGAGACGAGAAAGTGGGTTGTTATGCTTGGATTTTTTTTTCCATTTTTGTCGACGTGTAGTTTGGTATGTTTTAGTTAAGAGAGTTAACTAACTTAGAATATCGGCACGTGACTGTTTACATCTGATATAAAACTACCATATAAATGAGATAGAATACGAGTATACGATCGTGGTAAGTGGTACCCCCTTGTATCCTGACCACGAATACTACTAGGGGGAATAATACAGATAACATTTGGAAATAATGAGATATATCGGATCCTCTAGATCTGTCATCGTGCATAAGAATGAGCCTAAATTTGTTTAAAAGAAATACTGATTTACAAATAGATTATAAGCAAATAATTTCACACCCACTGATGAAGAGGGTAGTGGTTACCCAATAACAACCAATTCATATTATATGTATAAGCAGGGGCGTCCCTATGGTTATGAAGGCCCTAAACCAAAAAAAAAGTTGGGGGCCTACGTAATTGTAAATCCATTTTGTTTTTATTATTTTGTTTTTGTTTTTTCACTAACATATTAATAATGGATTGACTTTAATTCATTTTGATGCTGGTATATTCTTTTTTACTTTACAGAAATCCAAAATTAATTATAAAAACTTATACTAAAATTTTCAAAAATGGGGGCCTCTAAATATGGGGGCCCAAGGCCCATGCTTTAGTTGGCTGTGCCAAGGGACGCCCCTGTGTATAAGAAGGTAATCAAGTGACTAGATTTCATATATATACTTTTAAGATTTATGGTTATGATTGATATACTCTATATTCCAATGGAAAGAAATCAAGAATTGAAACAAATAAATTCATTTATTCTATCAACAAACAACATGGCGAAATGTAACTTTCAACCGGTGTATGATGGTTAGCTAAAAGCATAGCACCTGGTAGCTCAAAGTCTTGTTTTTATTAGGATGGCTGGAACAAATTAAGTACAGCTAAAATTTGGAAAAATAACAATTCCTTAAAGTTTCTTAAGTAAAGCCAAATTCGAACCGAGTCTAAATAAAGTTATATAGAGTGTCGACCTAAGCTCCACTAATGATCCAATGGGAACATGATTCGAAAAATATAAAACAATACACCAATTGACACACACTTTATGCGTATTTTTTTTCTTATTTCATTTACTTAGTTTTTCACTTTTTTCTATTCTTCCCTAAGACTTTGACTCGAGTGTTAATGATGTTTTCACTAAATTTCTTTACTAATTAGTAGTTGACCTATAAAATAGCTGGAACGTCCATATTAGCTAAAAGATCCATATTTTTGGATTTTCACATTTATTAAGAAAACTAGGTTAAGATCCGCGCCTTGCGCGGAATAAACATTATATATATAAATTATTTTACATATTATATATTTATAACATATTATGAAATAAATATATATTGAATAATTAAAAAGTCATTATCTACTACTTATATAATTAAATTGGTGCAAACATATAAATAAATTTTATAAATCGAAAAAATATTTTTCTATTTGATATGATATATAATTAAATTTAAATGATAGTAACATATATATGGTATATTTTAATATTAATATTTATTAGATAATGCTTTTTGCTCATATTTTTTTATCATTTGTATATGTTATAGCAAAAAGTCTAAATTAGTGATAACAAAATTTTCATTATGGGATTAATGATTTAAGTAATTTATAATATTTTAAAAAATTAAGTTGTCAATATTTTTTTCAAAATGTTTATCAAAAAAAAATGTTCAAAGTAAATTTCAAAATTAAGATATTTATATATTTTTATATGGCATATAGTTTAATTTAAAATGATACATATATTTATATATCTTTTATTTTTGATACTTATTAAATGAGACTTTCAACTTATATTATTTTTTAATTATTTGTATCATGTCATAACAAAAGTTTTAAATCATAGATCACAAAATTTAAATGTGAAACTTTTAACAGTTTTAGTAATTTATACTCGTTTTTAAAAATTCAAAATATAATATATAAATAATTTTTTAAATTTTTATTATATAGTTACTATGATTGTTTAATTTATTTTAATAGCTTAAAATTAAACAAATATAATTATAATACACACTGATTTTTATCAAATCTTTATTATTCAAAATTATTAATTGTCATATATACTTTAGCCACATTAGGCAATTCCGTAATCTTATTTAAGAAAATAATGAAGCACATTTAATAGTGTATTTATTGTGGTTTAATAAAAAGCTTATTATATATTTAGATGGACCAACCTATTTCTCTAAGGATTCTAAAAATCATTCTAGTGATGACATGTGGCTACAAAAAAATGTTGCAATGCTTCTCAAATAATATATAGGGGATATATCAAATTTTAGTTATCAATACATTATTTTTTGTAATCAACTATTTCACACAAGTTTTCACTAATAGAATTTTAATAGATACAATTATGTTTTTTGAAGTTTACAATTTACATTTAATTTATGCACTGAAAATATAAAAAAATGTATCTTTTTGAAACAAATTTTTTTTCTTCTAAAACATAGATCTTCTAGGAACATATGGAGTATGAAACTAGGTGATACTCCACACAGAGAACAAATATATTTTTATAATAACACAAAAAGCCAAATAACCAACTTTATTAAATAAGAAAATATTAAAAAGTTTAACAATGCATTATTAGAGAAACCCCAATGATAATTTGAAAGCTAGATAAACGTAATAAGAACTTTGAGAAAAAAACTAATAAGAACTTAGAAAAATAACTAAAGCAGCCAACTGAAACTTAACGTTGACACCAGTGGACAGAATAGCTGGACATAAGATAGCTATCATCTTTCTCCAATCCTTCAAGTTCGCTCAGCCTTTCTTTGATATCTGCATTTCTTCAGAAATGTCTTGCACCTTTTTCTTGAAAGTCTCATCATTTGATCTATAGTCATAGCAAACATAAAACAAGAAAAATATATTCTGACGGTTTTATCTTTTTGTATATGTAATGTTTCTGTGATATCCCTTTAATGTGTACATCTTTTACATGTTGCAGCGTAGCTGACCAATTCCAATACAGGCCAGGAAAATCAGATCGAATGATTGTTCTTATCTCATTAGTAATTAGGGAATCACGTTAATTTGTAGCTGTAGAGAAAAATAAAAATATAACGCAATCACGTATATAAAATATATGTAAGTTTCTTTTTACCACAGTGATCCATTCACTTTGGAATGATTAAGAACACCTAAGACATTCATAGGTTGGGCTTCTCCTTGATTTTGACCCTCATTTGCCATCTGGAGATGATTTGCGTTCTAAGAACTACGATGCAGAAGTTTACTGAATTATTAAAAACACCGTATAAGCTATATATATATATATACTAGGGCAGGCCCGCACATCGCATATGATTTTGTATACACAAATGCTTGAGTTGATATTTATTTTTAGACTCAAGAGTTTGAGCCCCCTAAGTTCTTATGAAAGCAGAAAGATGAAGAAACTTTGAGAACACATTTTCCCTTTGCCAGTGGCTAAACAAAGCTATATTATGGTGTCAACGTTTTTGTTTTCGATTATTCTTTCTTTGGTATTGTATCAAATTAACTGATTGTTCAACTCATAATTATAGACGTACAAATATTGATTTATGATAAAGGTTGATGATAATATTCTTTTCTTTTTTAATTTTTATTCATGGTGGAGTGTGTGTATGTCAGAAAGAAACCTATAACTAGGTTTTTCCTATGGATTTGTAATATCTATTTTTATGTATAATGCATATTTGAGCTAGCAACGCATATGAATACCTCTAGAGTGCCTAGATAAATCTGAGCTAGCGACGTATAGAGTGCGGGGGAACATAGACATCTGAGTTAGCGACTCATAGTGGATGAGTACGTGGGCCCAAAGACGTTTAAGACGTATATTGTGTGGTGCGGGGTGCATAGACATTTACATATTGACGCATAGTGGTGGAGTGCGGGGCTCCAGAGATGTCTGATGTCTGGACTAGCGACACATATTATAATATCATATATATGTATGAGGAGAATGCGGAGTGTATGGACTAGCTATGTACCATCAGTGCATTGTTTGTTTTGTGTGATGTGTTAGGGTATCATGTTTGTTCATTTTAGAACTAAACTTTTATAGTGGGAGTCTTATTACTGAGTCAATGGTTTGCGTGTTTAGTATCCCATATCTCACTGAGTGATTCTCATGTGGCTCACCCCTCTTTCTTTCCATTGCAAGTTAGTTTGTCGAGTGTTAGATATCTGGACAGTTTTGTATCTTTGGGTATCGCATATTTTATTTCGGTTTTACATTCGATTTATTTAACATATTTTTGTAATTCAATTAAAAGAAATATTTCTTTTGAATCTATTTTATTAAATGTTTTAGTATTTTATTTGATTTTGAATAATTCGATGTAAATCGATATTTTACTGATAGTAACACTCCGTTTTCGTGAGAGGAGAAGGCGGGTGTTACAAGAAGCCTCGAACATTGTTAAAAACATATGTTTGTAAGAGCAATCTGTCAAATCGACAAAGATTTGTGGTCCTTACCATCAAATTAAGTTTAAGCCCACATTTTTCTCCATCACGTAAAGACTAACAACTCAAAAGAATTTAAATTAGCGATCAAGACAAGAAAGTTATGGTGGACAAGTTAAACTTACGTTTTCATACTCAAATAAGCCGCCTCTAAGGTAAGTAAAACAACTTTGTGTACTTTTTCATGAAATAAGTTTGCTATTATACTAATCTTGTGGTTTTTCTCCCATGACCTCTTCTTATCTAGGCTCATAATCTTAGTTTTTTTCCTAAGTTAATGATTTTTGCATCTTTAATATTTACCTTGAAATTCATGTAAACTTAATTATTCATTGTTATTGGCTATTTTTTTGCAACAAAACTCTAGTTCTTAACAAATAAGGAGTCTATGATATATCAAAGTGAAACAAAACCACATAAAGAAAAGTTAAATCACTTGTCAATTGTATTTTATCATTCATTGTTATTTATCGCTGCAATCTGCCACATCATTAGTAAAGTAATGATTTTTGGTGCGCCATAAACAAATAATCCACAAACTTTTGTTGATTACTTGTTTACATCAACTGTGAAATCAACGATGGTCACTTCATTTTGAGAAATGGGAAATACATGCGATGACATAAGCACAGCTAGCTACTTGAAACTCCTGTTTTAGCTGGTGCTTATCCATTTTGGTCCAACAAAGCAAAGCAATGACATGATAGATGTCATAGCGAAGAAGCTGCAGTTCATTCAAACAAAGAGATGAGATGCTTTAGTCTACCAATCAACCAGCTCTGTATTTGTGTGTTATGCAAGGAGAAAGAGAAATAACTTGTTTTATCTCTAGACACCGTTTCTCATCCTCTACGTGTGTAGTTTTAGTGAATGGCAGAGTCTGCATTTAGGTGAGTAAAACTCAAGAATAGTAGCCTCTTCAACGCAGCTGTAAACTCTGGGAATGCGAGTACTTGTATGTTGTTTTCCTAATCTGATTATCAACTTTATGCCAACTTTAGTTAGTTGATAATCGTGTGTTCATAAACTTGATGTGTTGTTTTATAATAGACTGTAAACAAGATTGCAGGGAATGTAAAACAGGGATATAGCTGAACGTGCCAACCATGGCCCTCTATATCTGAGAATGTTAAGAAAAATGCTCAATAAGGATTCCAAGAAAAGAATCTCTGCAGCACAAGCGAGAAATTCTGTCTGGTGGAACAGATAAAATATAGACTGAGAAGTTAGAAAAATATTATGGGACAACAGAGATGAGTTGGAGTCAACCATGAAAGAATGCTTTAAGTGGCATCTTCAATCAGTTGAGATAGTTTTCACTCAACGAGTAGGAAACAAAGATTACTGATAAAATTGTTTCCTTGATATTTAAGATAAACAATGGAATGCATGACTATATTTTATGCACATGCGTACATAAATATAGTTGCCGTTACATTTTACTCAAACCAAACATAACACAATGATAATCTTACACACATACTGCAAAATGTTTCTTCAGCTTCCATTACCATGAGAGAGCTAAGCTTTTTAGAGGACGTAGTCCGCATTCTTTAATCCCCCAGTTTTTTTTTTTGAACCTGAACTCAAAGACTGATTCAGGGGAAGTCACAGTTTCTTCAAATTCGAATACGACCAGATGCTCAAAACGTGGACATAGTGGGTCCAATATATTAGCATATCTTTGGAAAATACCGACATCCCTCAGTTTGCCATTGATGCAATAAAATATATCCGACCTGTACCAAGCAGCAGACTCAACGTCGCCAGGCTTAGTAACCAGCAAGAGGCAAGCTTTAAATCTAAAGGATGTAGGAAAACGTGTATCGAATCCATTCAGTTTCATTGACACTGAACTCCCTGTGGCTCTGTAACTGAAATATGCAGGCACCGTTTCTCCGGGAAAGATCACCCATCCTTTTGTCGATGTCTTGAGGATAAGGTCTACTGCTTCTCGATTCAGTTTGAGGCAGTTAACAAAGCAAAGATCAGTAAACTTTGTCCTGTAAAAAGAGCAATCTAGTCTCTCCAGGGACTCGCAGTTTTCTACATGCATGAATTCTAATGAATGTGGAAGCTGTGGGAGCGAAACCAGCTTTGTGCATCCATTGATTACAAGTTCCCGTAGACGAGACATTTCTTTTACCAATGGGGAAATTTCTTGAATTCCTGTGTCGCTCAAGTGAAGATTTGTGATGAGGTCAAAAGCATGATGCGATTTCCTTAGGTTTTCACTGTATGACATATCTAACCTTTCAAGACGAGACCATGACCTGATTGATGTTGGAATTTCTTCAATAGCAGTTCCGTTGAGCTTTAGAACTCTAATGTTTGTGGAAATCTCAGGAAAGCTTTTCAACACCGAGCAGTAACTGAGATCAAGCTCATCAAGAGATTTCATGTTGATGTTCACTGGAAGGGACATTAGCTTTGAGCAATTTCCGAGATTCAACCGCTTCAAATTATGAAGATTCCCAATAGAAGAGGGGAGCTCCACAAGGCTTGAACATCCATCCAGATTCAAAGTTTCAAGATTAGTCATGTTACCAATAGAAGAGGGGAGTTCCATAAGGCTTGAGCATCCTTTGAGATCCAAATTCTCAAGATTAGTCATATTTCCAATAGAAGATGGGAGCTCCACAAGGCTTGAGCATCCTTTGAGATCCAAATTCTCAAGATTAGTCAAATTTCCAATGGAAGAGCGGAGCTTTTGTAGATTTGAGCATCCGTGGATTACTAGTGTCTCTAGACAAGACATTTCCTTGACCCATGGAGCAATTTCTTGTAATCCTGTGTCGTTCAAGTCCAGCTTCCTGATGCGGTCAAAAACATGTCGGGATCTCCCGAGGTTTTCACTGTATGACACATGTAACCTATCAAGACGAGACCATGAACTGATTGATGCAGGAATTTCTTTTATAGCAGTTCCATCAATCTTTAGAACGCTAATGTTTGTGGAAATCTCAGGAAACCTTTTCATCGAGGAGCAGTATGTGAGATCAAGCTCATCAAGAGATTTCATGTTAATGTTGATCGGAAGGGCTTTTAGCTTTGAGCATCCGGAGAGATTCAAATTCTCAAGATTAGTCATATTCCCAATAGAAGAAGGGAGTTCCTCAAGGCTTGAGCATCCGGAGAGATCCAATTTCACGAGATTAGTCATATTCCCAATAGAAGAGGAAATCTCCACAAGGCTTGAGCATCCACTGAGATACAAATTCTTGAGATTAGTCATATTCCCAAAGGTGAGCTCCACAAGGCTTAAGCATCCATTGAGCTCCAATTCCTTGAGATTAGTCATATTACTAATAGAAGAGGGGACTTCCATAAGGCTTAAGCACAGCGTGAGATTCAATTTCTTGAGATTAGTCAAATTCCCAATAGAAGAAGGAAGCTCCATAAGACTTGAACATCCAAAGAGATTCAGTTCTCGGAGATTTGTGGCAGTTGAAAGATTTGGAAGCTCCTTTAGATTTTTGGAATTATACAAATCCATCCACTTGAGATTTCTAATCGTCTGTACAGATAAACAAAATGCATCATTAAGAAAAAGACGATCCTCAGCTAAAGCATATTATTTTGAAATATGTATATATATTGTACTTACTTTATTTCCTTCCCACAGTTTCTCAAGGTTGCTACATCTCATTTTTATTTCCATTAGGAGCTCTGGATTAAAATTAGAAGGCAGACATGTCATCGGGAATGTGCTCCAATCCAGTAATCTAACTTCTCGAGGTAGACAGTTCACACTTTCTAATATGTATTGACTATTTGTTCGTCTGAGTAGAACATGGTCAAAATAATGACTATCAAGTCTTAAGAATTGGAGATTGGACATTCTTTCAAAGGCTTGGTCACTTATCTTCAACTCCTTCTCCAACAAAAAATTTATTCCTATAACACTTCGACTACCCTGAAAAAAAAAAACCCAAAGATACATAAGCAAACATGATTTGTTATAACATTTTCTAGGAGAAATGCTGAGAACAACCAACGTGAAAACTTACAAGTGTATCATCACGTAGTACTTGGCGTATATCTCCATCATCAACCAAAAACTGACGCTGCCCAGGTTCGTTAGGGGATTGTTTACGAACAATTTCCCTACCCAAACGTGCTAGCAAATCATGCATCCTTATATATTCTTTTGAGTCGACGGATATGAGAGATTTCTCAGCTAAAACACGAAGACGACCTTCCACACCAACAAATTTCTCTGCAAGAAACTCTTCTACTTTGTCAGTCCGTTCACCGTTGAAAAAGCAGGCTATGTGAAGAAACAAAGCTTGATCTTCATCGCATAAGGCATCATAGCTGAACTTTAAAATACTTTCTGTTTCACCGTCAAGTCTAGTTCTTAACCTTGGTAACTCACGTTCCCACATCTCCTTGGACAAGCCTTTGAAATAAGATCCCATAACACTTAGTCCCAAAGGGAGTTTACTAGCAAGCCTTGTAACTTCCCGAGCAAGGTCCCCAAAACCATCATATGGGGATTTTTGACCAAAAGCATTTATGCAGAAGATTTCAAGAGCTTCATCATCACGTGGAAAATCAACCTTGTAAATAAGGTTGATCCGATGTGCATTCAAAATTCTTATATCTTGCGTTGTAACAATAATCCGACTTCCACTGCCAAACCAGCAAGTTTCTTTCGCCAAGGCATCTAGTTGCGCTGAGTGATCCACGTCATCGAGAACAACTAACACTTTCTTATTTTTTAGCCGGTCTTGTGCAACTCCTAAGTGATGGATAGCGACATCATTCTGATTGAGTATTAGAGACAAGAACTTATTTTGTAATTGCAGTTGTGCGCTGTATCTATCGAAACAAGGTCTCGGATACTCTCTTTTGATATTCTCCATGAAGACGCTAAGTTGAAAGTCAGGAGAGTGTTGGCTAAAGAGAGATCTGGCGATGGTGCTCTTACCAATTCCAGAAGGACCCCAAATCCCTATCATCCTCACTTCATCGGAGTCCAAGCGTAAGAGCAGTTCCATACTTTTCATGTGAGCTCTCATCCCAACTAAGCTGTCGAAATCACTTGATGGAACAGAACTAATCAGCTTGTTTGAAACATCTGTGGCTATTTGCTCAATCATGGCCGCTTCATTATCCCTAAACAGAGGAAAGAACATACATCGGCTCAAACGGTTTCCAGATAAGAATTGTTTTTGGCTGCATATATATGCTGTGTGCAATTCTCAAGAATGCCACATTGCATGTTTTTACACAGAAATTTTTGGATAATGTTAAATACACAAAACTCTCAAATTAAAAATCAAGCAAACTCTATTTGAATTCACGCTCCCAATATCTCTTCATTAAATAACCAAACATGTTCAAAATATAGAGAATGGTATAAGTTTTTGTAAGATCATTTAGTGGGGTCACATATGTTAAGGAATAAATATGATAGAACCATTAATCAATTAGCCTATTTAAGTGGTCACTATTGTGAATAAGGTAAAGGTTTGGACATAAGTGTTATGAAATATTTATATGTGGATACCTTAAGTAATTTCTAGTTTAATGAAGGACTGAACTAGAAATTAATTCTCTATATAAAGAGGGTTATGGTCCCCAAAGTAACCCTAGCCGAAAATAAGGAATTCTCTACATCCCATCACTAGAGAACTAAAGTCACATAGGGTTTGCTTTGGAAGATCTATTCCCTAACTTCAGATCTTAAAGCAATGGATACATCAGGTATGCTTCCGCTTATGTCTATTCAATCAGAGAATAATATGGCTAAAAGATTCATATTGATGAATCATTATGGAAATATTCTAACAATTGGTATTAGAGCTCCATATTGATTTTCTGTTTGGATTTAAAGGAAATTCGAATTTATTTAAAGTTTCTAATATAAATTCGGATTTCATTATTATGTGAAAATATTGGATTGTTGAATCTGATTTTTCTCTAAGGTTTAAGATAAATTAAGTATTCAGGGATCTGTTTTAGATCTGATTTTTTGGGCATGTTTAGATCTAGATCTTTGGTTGTTATCTAGTGATAAACATTTAAAATCAGATCTAAATAAAGTTTATGGATTTAGTTCTGGAAAATATTGTTCATAAGGTTATAGCTTTCTGAGAATTTTGTTGAAAATTTTCGGAATTTTTGGAAGAACAATTTTTTCCAGATATGTTCTCAGATCCGCTTTTGGGGTTTTGGCGGCTGAGAAAACCTGTTTAAGGTTATTCTGAAAACCCTAGGTTAGAGACTATTTCGTGGTAGGCATATTTTGTTATTTTGGCCCATATCAAGTTTCTGATTTAATTAATTATTCTGGGCCTGCGAATTTAATTATTATGGCCCAGTTTCTTATGTTTTAAATCAGATGAGCCAATTTGAAACAAACTTAAATCAGGGCCGTTAGCTTTTAATTAAGTTTAAAAAGCGCATAAGGTGGGCTTTGAACCCAGGTCGCGCTTGAAAGCTAACGCCTACTCCTGTGACTCTAACCACTGCGCCGCTTCAGTATTCTTGCATAAAGAGCCCACATACATTTAGTTATTGTCGGCGCAAGAATAAAATCAGTTTTAAATCAATTAATAAATTTGATTATGCATCTTTAATAATTTAAATGTTTAATTAAATCAAGATGTCGGCCCAAAGGAAGACCTCTCTTGATGAAATTTTTCATAAGAATTATTAAAGGAAGTATGTATGTAAATTCATGGCGAATATTTAATCGGCCCAAAGGAAGGTTGTATTTGGCCGGGTTTACATATATACGTATGTGCAATATTCATGCGGATGTCAAATCGGCCCAAAGGAAGGTTTGATGTTTGGCCGAATTGTACATACAACTGTGATGGTAAATACGTGATGATTATATGGTTTTAACATGTGAATAATAAATCGGCCCAAAGGAAGGTTTATTATTTATCATGAATTATTGTCAGTATTTGATCATTACAACAAGAGTACCGCTAGTAGTCGATATTATTGTCCAAAGACTTGATATTGATGTTACATTTGGTATCTTGGATGGGAAGTATAATCAGTTATAATTTATTATTGATTTCTTCAGATAGTGAGTTAATTCGGATTTTGTTCTCTTTTCAGCAACATTGTCTGCCAACTTAGGAACCATTCCAACACTTTCGGGTTCTAACTTTTCCGAATGGAAAAATAAAGTTAAGATTGTTCTTGGGTGTATGGATCTCGACCTTGCGCTAAGGATGAACAAACTTGCTTCTCCTACAGATGACAGCACTTCGGAATATAAGGCTGTTCATGAGAAGTGGGAGCGTTCAAATCGCATGGGTTTGATGATCGTTAAGGACACCATTCCAGAAACCTTTAGAGGTGGTGAGGAGATCAATGATCTCAAACAGTTCCTTGCTGAAATGGATTCGCGCTTCGCAAGAAGCGACAAGGCGGAAATAAGCATGCTTTTGCATCGCTTTAGTACGATGAGATACCATGGCAATGGAAAAATAAGGGAGTACATTTTGGAAATGTCTAACATTGTTTCAAAACTCAAGACACTTAAGACTGAGCTTCCGGCTGAATTGCTCATATACTTTGTCTTGAACTCTCTTCCTCCTCAGTTCAGTCAGCTGAAATCAAGTTATAACACACAGAAGGAGCAATGGTCTCTTAACGAGCTCATTGCGTATTGTGTGCAAGAGGAAGAGAGAATGAAACAAGAGAAGACTGAAAGTGCTCATATGGCTTACACCTCTAAGGGACAGGGCAAAAGAAAGAAATTTGAGCCTGTTAAGGATGATGCTGCTAAGGGTCATACCCAAAAGAAACATGCTAAGGTTGAGGATACATGTTTCTTTTGCAGGAAGGGTGGACACATAAAGAAGGACTGCCCTAAGTATCACGCTTGGCGTGCTAAGAAAGGTATGTTCCTTGCTTTGGTCTGTTCGGAAACGAACTTAGTTGAAGTTCCTAGAAACACTTGGTGGTTAGACTCCGGTACTACTACTAACATCAGTGTTTCGCTTCAGGGTTGCCTGAGCTACCGACCCCCAACTGATGCTGAAAGACGCATTCATGTGGCTAATGGGAGTCCGGTGCATGTGGAGGCAATCGCGCATTTTAGATTGTTTTTTGTTTCTGGTTATTTTCTGGATTTGAAAGACACTTTTGTTGTACCGTCTTTTAGACGTAACTTGGTTTCCGGTCCTTGGTTAGACAACTCAGGTTATTCTTGTCTAACTGAGAAAGGAACCGCTACTTTGTCTTTAAATTCAGTATTTGTTGGGACCGGGAAACTTTTGGAAAAACACAGTCTTTATATGCTTGACATTATAAACTCTAAAGATGAAAGTTTAAATGTTGAATCAAGAGGTACTAAACGAAAGTTCGAAGATGCAAATGCAGGAACTCTTTGGCACCAACGCCTAGGTCACATCTCTAAAAATAGAGTTGAGCGTCTCGTGTCAAAAGGTATATTGAGTTCCGTAAAGTTCACAGATTGTGATATATGTGTGGATTGCATTAAAGGAAAACAGACCAATCATAAGAGATTAGGTGCATATAGAGCTACTGAAGTCCTTGAGTTGGTACATACGGATATTTGTGGACCGTTCGCTAAGGCTTCTTGGAATGGTCAACGATACTTTATATCATTCATTGACGATTATTCTCGATATGCATATCTATTTCTTATTCATGAGAAATCGGAATCTTTGGACGTGTTCAAAAGGTTTAAGGCTGAGGTCGAGAACCAACTCGACCAAAGAATAAAGTCTGTCAGATCTGATCGTGGTGGTGAATACTACGGTCGGTATGATGGCTCAGGTGAACAACGTCCACGACCGTTTGCCAGATACCTAGAGGAGTGTGGTATTGTGCCTCAGTACACCATGCCGGGGACGCCTAGCATGAATGGTGTGTCTGAGAGAAGGAATCGCACTCTTAAGGACATGGTGAGGAGTATGATTAGTCATTCCTCCTTGCCTGAATCACTCTGGGGAGAGGCACTAAAGACTGCAGCATACATTCTTAATAGAGTACCAACTAAAGCAACTGCTAAAACCCCTTATGAGCTTTGGACTGGTCGCAAGCCTAGTCTGAACCATCTTAGGATATGGGGATGTCCAGCTGAGGCAAGGCCTTACAAGCCATATGAAAAGAAACTGGACTCAAGAACAGTTAGCAGTTACTTTATTGGTTATTCGGAGCGCTCAAGGGGGTATAAGTTTTATGATCCCACTGCTAAGGATATTTTTGAGACGGGAATTGTTACGTTCTTTGAGGATATTGATTTGGGGGAAAGAAATAAGGTTAAGGATATCATCTTTGAGGAAGAATCGGCTCCGGTACCCATACCGATTCGTATAGTTACTTCTGATGAAGTAAATTTGGATCCTCAGGTTGATAATAATGTCGTCCCTCCAATTCAGGTTGTCGATGATATCGTACAAGAAGGTCAAAATCAAATTCCTCAAGAACTAGTGCAGCAAGATCAAGTTGCTCTTAGGCGATCCACCCGAGTTAGAAGAAATGCTATTCCGGATGATTATATAGTATTTCTAATGGAACATGAGGAAAATCAAACTCTTTTGGAAGATGATCCAATCACCTTCCTTCAGGCTATGAGTTGTTCCATGTCGGATGTGTGGCTCGAAGCAGCAAAAGAAGAGTATTGGTCAATGCTAGACAATGAGGTTTGGGAAATCGTTAAATTACCAGAAGGAAAGAAACCCATTGGTTGTAAATGGTTATTTAAAACCAAGAGGGATTCGAATGGTAAGGTAATACGATATAAGGTTCGTCTAGTGGCTAAAGGATATACTCAGAAAGAGGGGATTGATTATAAAGAAACCTTTTCTCCGGTATCTTCGAAGGATTCTTTTAGGATAATCATGGCCCTTGTTGCACATTATGATTTGGAGCTTCATCAGATGGATGTTAAGACAGCGTTTCTCAATGGAGACATTGAGGAAACGATTTATATGGTGCAACCAGAACATTTTGCCTTAGGTGATGCAAAATATATGGTTTGCAAATTAAAGAAATCCATCTATGGGCTAAAGCAAGCTTCTCGTCAATGGTACCACAAATTTCATAAGGTTATCACCTCCTTTGGTTTTGAGGTGAATTTGGTTAATGATTGTGTGTATCAAAAGTTCAGTGGGAGTAAATGCATTTTCCTGGTTTTATATGTCGATGACATACTTCTGGCCACTAACGATATTAGCATGCTGGTTGAAACCAAGAACTTTCTTAAGGCAAATTTTGAGATGAAAGATCTTGGTGAGGCATCTTTTGTATTAGGGATCGAGATTCATCGAGATCGCTCTCGAGGAATTCTTGGATTATCACAAAATAGCTATATCGATAAAGTTCTGAAAAGATTTGGCATGCATGATTGCAAACCAGGAGATACCCCAATCGCTAAGGGAGACAAGTTTTGTCTCGAACAATGCCCTAAAGGAAAACTGGAAATTCAGGAGATGCAAAAGATCCCTTATGCATCGGCAGTAGGGAGTCTTATGTATGCTCAAGTTTGTACGCGTCCGGATATTGCGTATATTGTTGGAGTGTTGGGCAGATACTTAAGTAATCCGGGCATGGACCATTGGAAAGCAACCAAAAGGGTCATGCGTTACTTGCAGAGAACAAAATGCCACATGCTCACGTATCAGAGATCAGATAATATGGAGATCATTGGGTATTCTGACTCTGATTTTGCGGGATGCCAAGACAGTAGAAAGTCTACATTGGGTTATGTATTTCTGTTGGCCGGTGGGGCGATCTCATGGCGTAGTGCTAAACAATCACTCGTAACATCGTCCACAATGGCAGCAGAAATGGTAGCAGTCTGCGAGGCATCAACTGAGGGAATTTGGCTGAGAAATTTTGTCACGGGCCTAAGGATTCTTGAAGGAATTGAAAGACCCCTCAAGTTGTACTGTGACAATAAGGCAGCCGTTCTATATTCCAACAACAGTAGGAGTTCAGTGAAGTCTAAATTTGTAGACATTAAGTACCGAGTTGTTAAGGAATGGGTACAAAGTGGAAAGTTTACCATAGAACACTTAGGGACAAACTCCATGATTGCGGATCCTCTGACAAAAGGTATTGTACCTAAGGTCTTTCATGAGCATACTGCTCGTATGGGTATTTTGGTGTTTGAGGATCATTCGGTTTAGTGGGAGTTTGTCATTTAGTTTATGTTCTATGCTTTGGTTGTGTTATGCACATTTTTCTGATCAGAAATAAAGTTTTCGGCATACACTTTGTACACTAAGGTTAAGTTGATCTCACTAAAGTATGACCAGTTGAAAATCGACATGTACAGACCACATTTCATGTGATTTTCATGCTACATGTTTCATAATTGATCTATGTCATTTGGTTGTGCTGATGTAAGTGACCATGGAAGGTTTAGTTATGAAAGTAATGTAACAAAAGCCGCCATGATCCTATGTTAGTATGATTAATGGACGAGATTGTTTATGCTCCTGGGATTAATGGCATAAAGAGCGCTCATAAGGTCTATCATATTCTAAAGCACATATATGACCCAGTGGGTGATTGTAAGATCATTTAGTGGGGTCACATATGTTAAGGAATAAATATGATAGAACCATTAATCAATTAGCCTATTTAAGTGGTCACTATTGTGAATAAGGTAAAGACTTGGGCATAAGTGTTATGAAATATTTATATGTGGATACCTTAAGTAATTTCTAGTTTAATGAAAGGCTGAACTAGAAATTAATTCTCTATATAAAGAGGGTTATGGTCCCCAAAGCAACCCTAGCCGAAAATAAGGAATTCTCTACATCCCATCACTAGAGAACTA